>NC_047171.1:2533943-2725414 GCF_009819705.1 Hippoglossus hippoglossus | reverse complement strand
TGCTAATTTTACTGCTTATCAACGTGTCACTGCATTGAAGTGCTAGTTCCCTTACTGCAGATGCAATTTGTTCCTATTATAATCTTTTATTGCACGTGGAACTCCAGAGTCTGTCGAGTGAGCAGGACCAACACATTTTACTGACGAGGTTGCAAACCAGGAGATCTGGACTCCAGAGTCACACAAAAAAAAATCATTGCAGCTTTTCGGATGAATAGCTGCGGCTGCCAATTATAATTATGTGATTTCACTGTTACATCTGGTAAAACTCAATTTCCTGTATAATTTAGACTTTTCTCAGTGTTCCTGCAACACAACAGATTTATTACGTCTCCGGCCTTCTGTCCCATGTTAGAGGGTAATTCTACTTTTTACTGGTCACAGCTTCGAGGTTATCAACTCCTACATACTTACTGTTGCTCTGTTTTGGTAAAAGATCTATCAACTCAGTGACATTGGAATGATGGTTTAACCAGATTATCTTAACCATATTTAAGGTAATTCTAACAGTTCTACAGTAAACAGAGAGATTTGGAAATTGTTGTGGTGAAATAATTGCCACTATCATAAGTTTCTCTCTGAAGACCGAAGTTGCAATAAACTGTGAACATCCTTTTTGTCTGAAATCCACAAAGTTGTATGTTATTTTTATTTTATTTATTTTATTCAGATAAGGCGTATCACCAAGTCTTCGAATTTTCTTTTAACTGCAGTTGTGGCGAAGTTCATTCGAACGTTTTGCACTTCCTCCATCCTTCCTCCAGTGACTTACTTTGTTCATGATTCAGCAGGAGAAATATCTCGGAGATTATTTGGCCTGAGAACTCGGAAAGAACATGATGATGCTCCCAGCTGTCGCCCCCAGTAACACAGTGTTTCTGAAGGAAGCGTTGGTGGGAACAGTGGACCCTCAGGACTATCACTGATGATTTTAGTTTTTCAAAGATTTTTCTATGTGATGTCGCAATATCTTACAGGCCATCGTTTCTAACACAAGCTAACACAATGAGTTATTTGCATGGTTCTTCACAGCAGCTTAAGGTAAAGGTGAATCTTTGCACGTGATGTTGCTGGTTGTTGGTGCTGCATTTCAAAATAAGAGCCACTTGAAGATGGCTAAAGAGATTTTAGCAACAGAAGGGCTTTTTAATGAAGTTGTAATCCTGTAAAGGGATAAAGGAACAGAAATAACTTCAGGTAATTAAACAAAAGCAAGAGTAAATGGCATTATCTTTATATTTCTCTCTCTCACTCAACCCAAACTTCCACACAATAAAGAACAAGAGGAAGACGGATTCAGATTCATATTTCCTCTATAGTTTCAGACAATCTGTAAATGAACCATGTTTGCTGCAGCACTGGAACTTCTCCTATAATGAGCCTTTGTCACATTAGATGAAAATGCATTGGCAGCCACCAGCGTCCAGCTGGACGAGTGAGGGGAAACTTTTCCAGTAGAAAGCTTGCAAAGTTTTTAAGTGGGGGATTCCTATAAACTGCTGGCACCACAATGCCCATTAGAAAACACACAAAGAACCTTTGAATATAACGTTTCTATCTCTGTTGCAATTCTCAGTCGGTTACTACACTTTTCAGTGGCCACAACACTGCTGCCGTTAACCAGAGGAAACCGATCCACACCCACCGGGCGATGCTGGATCTTAAGAACAGGAACATTTATGACCAAACCAAAAGCTTTTCAGGAATTCACCATAAACGTGGACAGTAGGATGGTGGTTTACTCTGTGTGTGTGTGTGTGTGTGTGTGTGTGTGTGTGTGTGTGTGTGTGTGTGTGTGTGTGTGTGTGTGTGTGTGTTTAGTTCAGTGCAACCAGTACACCAATAGGGGGAGGTTTTGTACCACCCTCCACTTGCACATTTAGACTCTGCCACTCGTCTCTCCTCAGCACTAATGGCACCGCCCCTCTCTCAAGCTCCTCAGGCGGCTGCTCAGGATGTCCGTGTCCCCCCCCCCCCCCCCCCCCCCCCTCTTCTTCTGGCAGACAGACGAATCCACCAGGCCTCACCTGTACAGGGTAGAGACACTGGGAAGGACATCAGAGACTGACTGGGCCAAGATCTCTCTCTATATAAATACAGAGCATTTACCATATCTGTTGAACATGTCACAGAAATAAATATCTCCAACACTTTGGGTAACTGCTTTTAGTGCGTTTCTGTTGAATGGATCCATTCATTTGTTTTGACAAGGTTTTTATTTTGAAATATTTGCAGTACCAGCAGATGCACAGCTTCATACAGTAGAGTTTTGAAATACAGTAATCACACTAGAAACCCACACTCTCCCTGACCTTCTCTAGCTAAGGACTGAATAGAAGATGGAGCTACATCACGACTACCAGATCATTTAAGGTCTAATTTACTGTATGCACTTAAATTTGGTTTATTATTATTATTATTATCATTATGGGATGGAATGAACCGGATACGATGCCAAACATTCACAATGAGTACAAGAGAAGGATCATTTCAACCCTGAGCATTATTTATTCAGAGTTCAAACATACTCAAAGGCATTCAGGGATTTTTTTAATTGATAGTAAACACTTCAGAACAGGATTGTGTGTTTACTGACACTCTGTGATACAAGTTACCTTGAAAAGCTCTGGTTGTTTTTCTTAAGTCAAACGTGCAAACAGGTCGATCACTTGCCGGATTTACACATTAGCTTGTTTGCACTGGGTGGCATCCAAGATAAAACAGGTGCTGAAGCCAAACCTTAGTTTGTGTTAATGTGTTTGTTATTCTGTGTGTGAGGCTGTGGAAGTTTTATCAGGTGTTTCACTCATCTGGTTTTGTACATCCTGACCCACCGGCCATCTTTCCGTATCTTAAAATGTATTTAAGTTATTATAAGTGCAAAAACCAGATGTGTAAAAATGGTATTTAGTTGAGAAAGCCTGGAATTTGTCAAATCTACTGCGGTGTGTTGACCCATTTGCAAATATGTTGTGCTTTTAAATTAAAAGCTTTTTCACCTCCCAAACTATCCAGGCTGAGTCTGAATTGTGTCTGTGAGCAGAATGTAATAAACCTACAGTGATGTGAAGTCTGTTCACTCCAGGGAAGGACGACCGGACCTGGTGGTTGATGAGCAAACAAGAAAACTGGACGGTCACCTGATCAAATCAGCCTCTGACCAAGTGAGGGAAATAAGAGGAAATTGATTTGTTTACGAGAACGAGATAAATTAATTAATTTGTCCATTTATTTGGATTCTGAATGTGAGTTCACGTCCTGGATCGGGAGTTTCCTATACGTCCTCTCTCACTGCTCCCAACCCTGCGTTCACATCACATGAGGTGAACTGTCATGATATGGAAACTTGTTCCCTCCCAGTCTTAATCCCAGTTGGAAATGTTTGGCTTCATCACTGGCTCTTGTTTCCTCTCTAATAAAGGAAGGTTGACCCGCCCGCTGGACAAATAGGTCTTACAAGTAGATTCCGTCTCTTAAGTACCCTTAACGACCAAGTACCCTTAAAACCAACACTGCATCCCTTATTGACACAGATAAGAAAGTGTGTTTTGCGTTCTCCTGCTGCAGCTCAGAGTTTTCCATAAAAGACCTAAATCCAGGATATCAGGCAACAAAGAGAAGTTGCTGGTCAGTTAGTGGTGTTGAGGTTACGCTTCACCACCTCCAGTAACTCAGGATCCCTGACATGTGACCGGCGACTTAAACCCAACCGGCCCCTGGAATCACTGAATTCCTTCCAAACCGATATTAAATATAAATATAGCACGATCAGTTACTCTCCTGACATAACTGTGAAGAAACTAACGCGTTACAATGAAAGAAATGTGCTGGGAATGAGGCCGGAGGGGGCAAAGCACACAGCCTGACCCTTTGAAGGCGGAGTGGAGGCTTGTCTTACCGCCTTTCTTCCTCCTGGTTAACCAGACATGTGATTAGCATTGCCGTCTGCTCCTTGGTTTGCCCTCCAGTCAGCCGGCTGTGCCTTCGGAGGATTTACAGCCAGAGGGCCACTCAGTCCGCAGCAAAGGTAAGTCACCTTTTGATTCAGAGATTTAAAAACTTTTTGATTTTAGAATCTGCATCGGAGGCCGTCAGAGGCGTTCACTTGTTTTTAATCCTGTTATTTGGACTCAAGTGGAAGACAGAGATTTCTGCTCATTTCACTGGACCACACAAGAATTTCATTTTAGTGTTAACAAAGATTGAGAGTATCTGGATGTCGTCTGATTTATTTGAGGCAGATTCCACGGAGCTGTTCTCATCTCTCGTAAATCTTATTAGCTGAGGTTGAAACAATGAAAAGTCAACGTATGAGAATGTAAATTCAGCGTAAACGTGTGATTTTTCTGTGCCGTTCTTTTGTTCTGAAACTATTCCAGGTTTGTGTGTCTCCGCACCTGAAATCAAACACAACCTTCCTTCTGCAAACACAAGGAGCCTTTTAAATGTGCACCTGTCGAGTTGAGTGCATCAAGGTTTTAATTTAATGCTGAAAATCCTTTAGACCTTAAAGCTTTTTACTGGCCAAGAGTTTGAAGACTTAAAAAGCTGCAGTAAATATGATAGTGGAATTTTAATCTGTTTTCTTAATGTTCTCTTACTACAGCAGTACGGTACCACACCTGTTAAGCAAACACACACAGAGCCTGTGCACAGTGCTTGGCTGCTCAAGTGCAAGAATATAATGGTGGAAGAGTTAATATCAATAAGTGAATGTTCTACTAAGATTCCACCAGTTAGACTCGTGTCTCTGTCAAAGTCGCAGGCTTGTTTTTACCATCACTGCCCAGTTGCATAAGCAGAAATCAGATTAGGCTGCTCAATCACTTGATTATCATTATGTGATGTCCCTGAGCATTCCTTCACTCCTCCCTCACTGTGTCTGGGTGCTTACGTACAACTCACTGTGTGTGTGTGTGTGTGTGTGTGTGTGTGTGTGTGTGTGTGTGTGTGTGTGTGCGTGTGCGCGTGTGCATGTGTGTGTGTCTCGCTCTGTCAGCTTGAGTGAACTTACCAGATCCTCTGATGCATTATGAAACTACATCATGTGAAATATTGGCAGAGGCTCTATCTTGTAAAAACATCCCCCAAGCATAGGGATTGGTTGGATTGTTTATTTAATAGAGACGGATACAATACGGATACATGGTAAACTGCACAACAATAATCCAATACAATGCATCACAGCGTCTGTAGCAACTTCTTATTTCTAATTCATATCTCAAGAAGCTTTAACATAACAAACATGAAACGCCACATTGAACAGCAGTTCACCTCACACAGTTATTCTGCTCTGCTTTGTTGGGATTAAACTGTTTTTTAAACTTTCTCCAAAATGTACGAGTTTGACATCTGACACAAAACCTTTAGAAAGACTGAAACACAAACACGAGACAGCTGATTAATACAAGACACTGTCCAAGGGATCTGTTTCCTCAAAAGAGAAGATGAGCTGAAAGGTCTTTTCATCAAACATCACCAAGTCGTTTAACTTGTGTGAACCTGGCCAAACTTTTAAGTGAATAGAAAGTCTCACAGACCGGATCAGTGTTTTATCAACTCATGGATCATCACAGAATGCAGTAACTTTCACCAGATCACCATCAGAAAACAAGTTCTGTGTTTAGATTGTCAAACTGACAATGAATCACAGATGTTTCTTTCGTCATGACAACCATGAGAATGAGCAGAAACCCAGTTCCCAGTGCTGGGATGGAGGTGGAGTTATATTAGTGAGTCTGCAGGTTTTATTACGGATCCAGCAGAAATAATTAGAGTGCGTCAGGGATAGTTTATTCCTTCCCTGCAGGACTTGATTTCCCCGTCCAGGCTCCTTTCATTCAGGTTTTACATGACGACGTGATGCTGGCGTGTTCTGGGGTTGACTCACTTCAGCAACTCAAGCACTGTTCACATCTCAAGCTGCTCACGGTGATAGTTCCAGGGACGACTTTCTGTTCCAGTCCTACGATTGATCTTGGCTTCTGTTCTGAGATTCTCACCCAGTGATGATTGGGTCTCTTCTCAGTGTGTAGTCACTTTAGATAGGAGCATATTGATGTGTGCAAGATAGACTTTAAAAAGCCCTTTGCTTTTCTTTTCAACATAATTCAATATAGAAAGAGAAGCACCTCTGTCAGTGTGACTTTCAGAGATCTTCACATGCTCATTTCACATGAATAATCGATGTCTAGGGTTAATAATGGCACAGGAATGTGTACCGTGATCATGCCGCCCCTGACCAACTGGTTTAACGCTGGTGTTAAAGTGACACAGCACATAATCTGCCATAGAATTGGTAGAATTTGGAAACAGACTGCAGGTGACCTGGTTTTGAGTGATTTCTCTGCACTGCCCCTGCAACTAACTTTTGAAATAGTTCAGTGTTTATACATCCTTCCCATGTTACGCATTTATTGACACTGTTAATGCTTAAACATAAAAACAACCCATTTTCTTTATTACTCCATTACAGCCCAGCACCACCCACTCTTCATTATGCCTGGCACCGCCACCGGGAAGAAGCTGGATCTTTCCAGGCTCACGGACGAGGAGGCCAAACATGTGTGGGACGTCGTCCAGCGAGACTTCGACCTGCGGAAGAAGGAGGAAGACCGACTCGGGCAAGTTATGAATATAAAACACTTCTGTAGCTGATGTCAGGCATTATCCAAGATCTCAATCTATGACCCCCAACACCCTTTGGGCCCCCGGTGCATTGAAGACGATTACACCGGTGATTGTAGCTGAAAGCACAATGGAGATGAATCGTCATAGTAACATAACAAAACAACAAAACACAAAAATAGCTAATTAAGTTTCCAAAATTGAGCTAATAGCAACCCATCGGCTTCTGGTCACAACGGACCGACACAGTGGAAGCAAAACCCCGGAGTCCTTTACACCGAGCAGCAGAATGTTATGTTGCTTATGACACCACTGGAAAAACACAGTTGTATAAAACAGTTATTAAACCATTATTTCTTTGAAACAAATTTGCACATGTTACTGTCATGTATTTTTGAAGGCTGGCCTAACTCTGGGGTTAGGGTCAGATGATTCGTTGATTTGCTCCGTGTCTCCTTGGTGACAGTGAGTGATGAAGGGTTTAGATATGAAGCTGAGGGAGGAGGATCATTATCCTGTAAAGTGGGATGACCTCTTAACATTCATATACAATGTTTTCTTAATTAATTAATTGGTAAAAAAAATACAGAGCCAGTCGTTAAGGGGCCCTGAGGCATAAATAAGATGAGATCCCGTTTGAAATCTCAAAGTGAGGACATCATAGCTCCTGGAAAGTTACCCGCCCACTTTGCCCAGTTGGTTATCTCCGACTTCCAGGACTTTGTGTGTGGACACATCTCCAGAGTAAAGTTCACTGACATCCTGCAATTTCCACAAGGCTTCACCTGACGATGAGCCAGGATGAAAAGCTCCTGATGTCGTGCTGCGCCTTTATTTGGTAAAACAGGAAGTCAGAAAAAAAACATTCCATCTCAGTAACAAATCTTTTATTGAGTCGCTGGCAAAACGCTTCTCAAACTGTAAGAATCGTAACAAGATTTCTTATCAAAGACAAATTGATTTTTTCTGCTTCTTTACTGCTTTGATCTCCAGGGACTTCTCGGTACTTCTGTGATTCTAATCTGAACCATTTTAAAGTGTTCCAGACTCTGAGGCACTTTTTGATATCATTCTGATTTCCTGCTCTTATTTTCAGACGGAGAGCAGAATCGTCCTCGTCCAATAAGCTTCACTGTGCGTGTGTGCGTGTGCTTTTCTCTACAAGGCAGTAAATGGAGAAAGTCTGACGTTTGTTTTGTTTTGTTTTTATTGTGCTTTTTCCATACATGCTGTTTTTTCCACAACTCACTCTATTGTTGGTCAAGCAGCTGACTGAAGACTTGGCGATTCTATTGAGTTATGCAGATAGCTACTAAGCTTTTTTTCGCAAATACAAGGACAGGCACTGTCCCTAAATTCCAGCCACTTAGTCTGCGGTCTCCCTGCCAAGGTTCTTCTTCAGCCGCTCGCTCTCCATCCAAACGAGCTGTTGTTGTCCCGCACAGGGAACTCGTGTTTCCATCCGAGGCCTCTGCAGCCTATGAATAGATACACATCTCCATGTGGTTCACATATAAAACTGTCAGACCTAAATCTTGTAAAGCCACATACGTCGGACCACAAAATGAAACAACTTATCTCGGTCATGATTTAGACCTTCTGTTAGAACAGAAGTGAGATTCTCCGAAAAAGATTTTTGTTGTTTTATTGTGCTTTGTTAAGATTTGATTTACTAACACGGGAGTTAACTTACAATATTCCAAAAATAATTTTGTGGAGACGTGGAGAGAATCACGATGTCTGGGGACACTCACACACTCTGAAGAGCAAAGGAACAAAGTGCACGTCAAGCAGTCACACCCGGATTCCAGAGCGTTTCCAGGCAAGCTAATCTACTGCACTACCTGCTCTTAATCAAGTACAGAGGGAAAATAAGGATTCTGACAAGACAGATGTCATTGTAATAACACTGTTGAGATCTTAAATAAACCAATGATATTTCTATAACATCCTTATAACATCTATGCTAATGCAGGTGAAGCAATGACATTTGAAATTGAAAAGCTTGGATGTTCTGCATTATTTCATAATACGCTATACGCTGGTTCAATCAACTGCATCGTGTGTCTTCAAAGAGGGGGGGTTGTGATATGAAATTATGTGAAAATACAGGATTATCATGCATTATTTGTTTACGCTTGTTATGAATAAATGACCATAATACATTGAAATGATATTAAACTAACATATTACAATTGTTTTCATAACTTATTAATCCTTATTAATGGGGAAGATACAACATTTGTGAGTCTCTCTCCCAGGTGCCGGTGATTCGCAAGGCATTCTGGGAAATTCTCATAGCCCTCGGTTTGAAGTGTGGGTCTGAAAAAACTCAGTTTCCAGGACTGTACAGCCCGGACACTTGGCCCCCCCCCATCCCAACCAGTATCGGGGACAGCCCTCCCCTACACGACATTTATCCACTGATCTGGGCTGTCAATCAAAAAGCATGTGGTTCTGAAGAAGCTCTAATAAACCAAACATCCTCTCTTCCTGAATAATCGTTTTGCAAAGCTCCACCCACACGTGTTTCCTCCCCAGCATCTGTCAGCATCTGGTTGTGCTGAGGGAGGCTGAGTTTGACCATCAGCACAAGTTTGCTTTAGACTTTGCTGGAAAAAAAGAGGAGGAGGAAGGGAAGACGTGTTCGCTTGAGAAGGATCAAGCTTCACGTCTTAAAGCTGTTAAGTGGTAATTGAGTTTTTCGGTGCACTTATTGCATCGTGCAGGTATAAATCATGAGCTGTACTTTCAAACTAACTAACTTCCAGAGTTTGCCAACAGGGAAAGAGAGTGTTCATTTACTGTACATCAATGGGAACAGATTAAAGACTGAGATCGCTAATTTCCGTGTAATTACTGAAAATGACTGAAACACTTATCCTTTGAGGGTTGTATTTCCCCCCCCCCCCCCCGGTTCAACCCTCAAAGGATGAGTGGAGCCAATCCAAGCTGACGTTGGACAGGGTACACCCAGGTCACCAGCGTATCACAGGGACAGACAGAGATGAGATCATCCCTCCCCCTCTGATATTAATATTTATGAAGTGCTACAGGATAACATCACACCTTGCTCACTTGTACATTCATGTGCATTCTGTACTGGTAAAACTAACAGATGATGTATTGTAAACTTAGAGCAATTGCTATTCACAGACAGTAGATGTTTGATAAATACAAAATAAAGAAAGACGACATTAAACCCTTTCAATTTTCAAGAGAGAAATCAATAGAACGGACACATATCTCATCTATATCCATCAATTCTTTTCAACTTCATAATGTTTCCTGCAGCATTCAGTTCCCCTACTTGATTTTCCATAAAACAAGAAGACATAATGTTTATGTGTCCATGACAACCATCGTAGACGTGTCAGATTTGGACTCATAAAGTTTGTTTTTCTAGCTGTAGAAACACACAATGAGTAATGAGACAGAAATGTACACACAAGAGCTCCACAGCTCCACATTTAGGTTTAAGTCTTCGTGCAGGAATGATGGCACCAAAGGTTTTCACAGGAAGAACACTGTGCAGTTTCCACTCAGAACATTATCTGCAAAAACAATTTCCTGTCCCTGGATGTTCATACAAAACCAGGTTTGTCAGTGATTCCTGCAGTGAGCAGTGTGTGTAGGTGTTACCTCTAGTGGCCAGCGGCTGTATCGCATTTAGCAAAAAAATGATCTGGATGATAATTTCAATAGCTGCATCGAGCACATCTACTGTAGTGTGACATCTGTTAGCTCTATACAGAAATCAGTCAGACTTGAATCATGCATCAATGTCAATTACAGACCTGGAGGTGAAAGGACACAAGTTTTTCACATCACACAGATACAAACACAGGATTTGCCAGAGTACTAATAAAGTATATGTGAATATAAGCCACATTTCTCTGATATTCTGTTGCTACCAACAATAAAAATATCTCTTCTTTTGCATTCTGAATGATTCATATTAACTACAAGATGTTAACGACATTAAAGTTATTTCCCTCTAGAATTCATGACGTTGTGTTTTCAGGGACCTGAAGACCAAGATTGAGAAGGAGGACACTAAAACGGAGCTGTTAGGGAACCAGACCAGCCTGACTGAGTCCTACTGCATTCGGTGTCTCCAGCCCTTCAAGTTCCTGGTCAACAGCAGACGTCAGTGTCTGGACTGCCACCATTACATCTGCAAGTCCTGCAGCCGCTACAACAAGAAGGAGCACGGCTCAGTGTGTGATCCCTGTCACATGGCCAGGTGGGAAAACACACATTAAACATGTGAAACCTTTTTATGTTTATGCTTACGGCCAAAATGGCTGGTTACAGGGTACAAAACATTGCTTATGGAACATGTCTTCTATTCAATTCAATTCCGTTTTATTTGTATAGCGCCGAAATCATTATATACATTATCTCATATAATACAGAAGGTCAAGACCTTAAAAATGATGGAGGAACCCAACAGTTCCCACAATGAGCAGCACTTCTTCTATATTCAATTGGAATTAACTTGAGCATAGAATTGCCCTGTGGACTCGTCACAACCAGAACAACTTTGTGAACAGGTATATTTTGAATCAACCTGGTCTGTGTGTACATTTATCTGTAGCCTCTCCTTCATGTGTCCAGGGTCCTGAAGATCGGCACGTTGGAGTGGTTCCATGAAAATGTCCGCACCCGCTTTAAACGCTTCGGCAGCGCCAAGGTGATGCGCTCGCTCTTCAAGAGGCTGAACGGGGAACACAGCGGCTCTCAGAGTGACTACGGAGGTGAGTGGTCCACGTTGGATTCTGTGGTTAGTTTTTCTCTTTATTGTTAAACCTGTTGTTTTAACTGGATGTTTTAATCCCTAATCCACTTGTGAAAAGCTGAATGCAACAAGTAAATGGTTGATACTGCCGTGGTGGCCTGACAGCACAAAGATTAGTCTCCGTTACTGCTCAACGTTCAAACCCTCTTCTGCACAGCTGTCATGTGGGAATGTACATGTGGATGTTGAGCAGAGAAAATCAAAGGTTACAAACTGAGGTAGAATGCAGGTCTCGGTTCAGGGTTTCTTTGAACGGGGCGAATTTCCATCTGTTTCCACTTTCACAAGCCCTCGGGGGGGTGCTGCACATCACAAGTGTATTCTGCTCCAGTGGCAGAGCATTGCTGGAAGTCTGCTTGAGCTTATGATGTGAAATCCCCAGTAAATGAAAATGCTTGGTGGAGGATCAACAGCTGCACATTGTACAGTAACTGCATGTGGAGCATCTGTCAGCTGGAAGGAATCACACTCAGGCGGTTTTCAAACAAGTCCAACGTCACCATGAGAAGTGTGAGCTGCGTCAAGTTCAGGAATTAAAAGTGAAGTCAGCTCATAGACCAAAAAACTAAATACATTTTCTTGAAATACATGCAAGTAGCATTACATTACATTACATTACATTACATTACATTACAATTTATACAACAAGTGCATTCAACCGTGAGGGAACAAACCCAGAACAGCAAGAATCACGTAAGTACATTAGCTTCGAAAGAGCCAAACTACAAAGTGCTTCATATAAGTGCAACTAAACTTAATTTGTTTATTTTTTTGATGATGGTTATTAGACCATCATCTTCTTAACCAAGGCGTAGTCGGACGAGATGTGTTTATAGCCTGCGGAGGAAGATGTGTAGACTTTCAACAGACTTACTACACCAACACCTGTGACATGGCCAAATGAATCCAGTGCAACACCTTTTTGGAGTTTAGACATCACTCTGCCTGACTGGATCTTATCGGTCAGGACTTTACACCAGCACGTGCATGATCAGCACATGTGAGTGGTCGTGACGTCATATGAGTGTTCAGGTGAATGGATGTTGGATTTCTTCTGATAAGAAGGTAAAACGCTCGGCCAGGGACGTCACCTTAGTGTCGGTGTTTTTCTTTCATTCGTCACCCATCTGTCCGTGAGACCTTTTTAAGTTTTGTGACACTGAGTCACCAGAAAGTCCTTTTTTCTCTGTTTCAGATTGTAAGCCAATCGTGAGCAGGCTGCCAAACCCGTCATGGGATCTAATCTCTTCCATCTTTCCTGATTTTCCGGCTCAGACTTGTCACAGCAGCTGTGCCGAGTGCGATCACAGACCAGCTTCTCAGTTTCCCAGGTTCTCAGGCCTGAAAATGGCTCAGAACAGCCCCCGCAGTGTCCGGATAGTTTTGTCCCAAACTGACCAGTGGGTTGCAGAAGTTGAGCTACACACATTGTCTGCTGTGTGTTTGGAGACGTAATTACCAGAGATACCGATGCGGTGATAAGGCCTGTTTATGTTCTCTCCTCTTGTTTAAATTTTGAGGCAGTGACGCGATGACATTCCTCATTAAAAAACGTTCCATCCTCTGTATTTGAAGTGGCTCAAGCTGCAAATATCCTGTGGCTGCACCCAGAGCCCAGAAAGCAAGTCTCCTTCTACACTGAAGTGCATATCAGCAGTATTGTACCACACAGTGAGATCATAGCTTCAGATCTATGAATTCACAAGGAGGCAGCCGGGACTCCTGGTTCTGCTTACGCTGAGTCACCCTGGAGGATTTTTGGGAGGGCACACAGTTAGTTGGCTTAGCCCAGCGGGCCTTGTGATCCTCCAGTCACATGGCTTCTATTCTGCGTCTGGAACTGAACGATTCACTTCTGCAGGCCTCCGGCAACCGGAGGCGTTAGAGAGAAGAAGAGGGGAGACTGAGGGAGGGGGAGCAACACTTTGTTCTGTCATGTTCTGATGGGGAGTCCAGCTCCTCCAGTGAGCACAGATGGATGTTTTAATACGAATGTGAACAGATGCATTGTGGTCAAATCAGGAACTCGTCACATGCACAGATTCATGTGACCACCTGGATTAAATTCAACATGCATGACTGGACACTCACTCTCCCACACACACACATCACTTTCTGCTGCCGTCTTCTCACTGTGTGTGTTGTGCTGTGGTCCGTCGGGCCCCCCCAGTTTGGACGGTGTCATCCCCTGTGTGCAGTTTCTTTGTGCAGGAGGAGAAATGTAACACTGCTGCTGTGTCTGTGTTCACACACACTGGACAGAAAAAAGAGCTGAGCTCAGTTTGTTGGCTTCAGTAACTCTGGCTCCTTCGTTCAATGCTGCTACTGCTGCTCCTGCTTCTGGTTATCACTTCACGTGGAAAGTCACGATGAGATAAATTATCAATTTACTGAGGTAATAGCTACAAGAAATTTATGGCAAATTTGCAAACCTAACCTCCTTCAGGGAGAAGGTGATTCTCTCCTTGGTCTCCCAGAGTGTGAGCCTTTCAGACCTCTTCAATTTACATACTTTCCCCTTTACTCATAACAGTCTGGCAAGTTTTCGCGTATGTATATATATATATATAAACACACATATACACACACACACACACACACACACACACACAGGAAAAGCCAGGCGCTCACCATAATGGATTCATAACAATGAACTGGACGTGAACCAACTATCTGTCCTGAGATTTCTTCTGTTTTTCTTTTAAACTGTGGGATAAAAACTGACAAAGCAAGAAACTGTCTCATGAAGATTCACGACCCCAGAGGCCACGAAGGCTCCGTGTGCATCACAGCTTTATAATAATAATAATAATAATGGTAATGCATGGTAATGAGGCTATGCATTTAAAAAAAACTTAAGGCTAGTCCTGTTGTATTGTCATGGGGGGGGACTGGTTTTCTTAATGAACCTCAAACAGGAGTCACATGTCGTTCCACCCTGGGCCTCCCAGAGGGTTAATCCAGTGTGTGTGTGGTCCTCCTTAGATTAGTCCTGGGTGAATGTAAATAGTTCCGAAGTGGTTCACTGCCTGGTGCACTCGCAACAATACTGAGTCATTATGAACTGAATATTGACGTTACACTACAAAATGATCCATTTTGAAAGTTCTCTCATGGTGGGTGCAGTGGTTTTGGAGCAGATCAGAGAGTTCTGGTTAAACTGGCACAGTCACTGCTCATCTGGCTTTTATTCACATTGGCCCATTGATTTATTCAGGCCGAGCCAGAAGCATAACAAAACGATAATGGAAATCATTACTATTATTATGTCATTATCATTTGAGGTTGTGGTAGTGTCGGTGATGCTGGCGCTGATAATATGATATTCATCTGCACAATTCTGTCAGATATTAGAAAACAATCTATTCATGTCGGAAACAGAGACTTTATGAAATCTGAAATGATAAAGAAGTGATGCAGTGAAGGTTCACAGTTCTTTACTTACTCATGAAATGGATCTGAAGAACAAATGACATCACATAATGTTCCTTCTTTTGCCTTTTTCTCTTTCTGCCTGATGGAAGAAATACTATGTGCTTCTCCCTGTAAAGACAATTGAAAGATGTGATACTTTTATATATATATTCATATTCATTCACTCACCATTTGTCCCGTAATCGAATACTTTCTATGTTGTCGTTCAGTGATTGTGAAAAGGTTCAACACTAACATGTGTGTCCCTCTACACCAGCAGATGGATATGAGGAGCACAGTCTGGATGCCACGGACTCACAACACTACAAAAGGGTAAGACAACTCTTTTTCTACTCACACACTTTCTCTTAGAGGTGATGAACCAGTACATGAGCTCCTCCTGTTGCACTTGTGAAAAAAATATATGATTAAATTTAATTTTGTAGCTGTTTTGTGGATAATTACCTTTAAGCAACTTTGTGGATTTCAGTGATTTGAATTATTAAACAAGAACCATCGAGATCATTAGTTAGTTTAATGTTGTTTAGGATCTTGACACAAATGCCAAGTACACACCTGATTCATTTGTGTTGTCAAAACAAAATTTACTGTTCTTTCATTAAAACATGTGTCAGTGCTCCTCTGCAACAGAGACAATTTCCATCAAGTTGAAACCAGCGCTCTGCCCGTGTGAGTGTCTGAAACCAGCGAGTGTCTGAGGCTCGGCTGTGGGCAGCACTGATCTTCATCACGCTGACAGGTCCTACACAGGTTATCCACATGATAGAACCCAGCCCCCAAGAATATCTGGAATGCCTTGACAGCTGGTGACACCCAAGGTTAGGAACAGTTGAACTGGCCCTAACCCGCCGTGTATTGTGGGTAAATACCAGACTATGTCGTTAAAAAAATATTACAAGCATAGTTGAAAGGGCAGCGAGTCCACTGGAATTCATCATAAAACCAAGACTGGTTTTGTTTGTTTCACGGCTGCGGCTGTCGAGTGGAGAACAAACTGCTGACGGGACTCTGGGGCTCTGCAGGACGTCCACATGCTGCGTCTCGTTTTCAACGGGACAAACAACTAAGGTTTTATTTGCATCATAAATGATAAACTTTGGTTGAGAGGCCAGTCAGTGATCACTGCACCCCCCGTCTGATCTCACTCAGTGCCACCTACTGTTCTAAATAGAGTACTGCCTTCTGCTGCTCGGGACAGGACAGTGTTTGGAGCTTCGATTCACTGCCTTGCTCAAGTGTTCTTGGGCAAAGTGGAGTTTTTCCTAACCTACACAAAGATGGTAACCTGGATCTTTGTGCAAGATGAACCAGAACCGAATATTAATATGTTTAGGCACCTAAAGTAGACCAAGGTGTTTTTTATATGAAAGGACATTGGATCTAAACCATAGATTTAAAATTTTCATACAAAGGTTTTGATATTTTCCTTGTGTTTTAGAAAAAGAGCCAAGATACATGTGCAGATCAATATATATATATATATTTCTGTATAATTAACACAGTGTGTGTGATGCTTAGAGGCACGAGGAACAAACTGAGGCTGATGTTCTCATAAAGAAATGATTTTTATTAATGAAAGTTTGTTAACGACACATAGAGTCTTAACGAGTTGTGCTTGGTAACCTCCTGTGGTGATGAGTCTTTTGTTGGGATCGTGTCCATCTGCTCTTCTTCATTTGTACCTTTTCCATGTTTCCTCCTCTTCCTCAACTCCTCTTCGGTGGTGGTCGTCCCCTTTCACTGTCAAAAGATAAAAAAGTCCAAAAGGAGGCTAACTGTCGATCCCATTGATTTCCAACCGGGCCGTGACTACTCCGAGTCAAGAGGACAGTCGAACCAGGTAGAAGCTGGACAACTAACCACAACCAGCTTTCCCCCAAACAGAACTGATCTGCATGCCTCCTTTTCTGTTTTCTCTTTTTAATAAACATCTACTTTAGTGAGGTGATGGTATTATATCACAAATGTGTTTGCTTGTGTATAGAGACACAAACAAGTCGGCCATATTCGGCCAATGTCTTACTCAGTAACCAAGAGCAATTTTTAATTTTCTCTTCCCATCTAATATGAATTTACGAAGGTTTGTAGTTAATTCATGTAAAGCAGCAGTTCATTTTCATACCTTTGTGAAAACCCCAGTGAAATCACACTGCTCCCTCCTCTAGTATCAGTTTGTCAGAGCAGCACTAACCTTCCTCCTCCTTTCTCTCTCCTCACTCCTCACCCTCCCTCCCAGGCCCCGGGTTCCCATGACATCCTGGTCATGGATGTCGGTGGGGGGGAGTTGAACCTCGCTGAAGCCGACATGGCCTCTGTTTTCCATCAGATGTCGGAGCAGCAACGTGCAGGTGCTGACCCGGGAATGTGTCCACAAGAAAGCCCCGATAAAGGAGCTCGTACTGTATTAGAACCACGAGAGAGTATAAGTTAAAAATATATAGTTAACATAGGACATAAAAACAACCAGATAACTTGAAGTATTGAAAGTAAAGTGACATTTTCATTTTGCAAACATCAGATTTGCCTCATCTCCTTTAACCTGAGTGTGATGAGATGTATTAACCACATTGATGTTCCCCTCGTAGATGACCTGGTGTTCTCGGACAGTCGAACCGTCCCGTCCCGCTCCGTCTCCCAGCTCAGTCACACCTCCTGTGGCAGCGGCAGCGCGGGGGGCCCCCCCCGGGGCAGCGGCAGCTACCTGCCCGGCCCTGACGACTCTGGGGAGGAGGAGGACGATGACCCCTGCCGGCCCTACCTGCTCTACCACTCTCACCTGGGCCCCTGCAGCCACACGTCCCAGGAGAGCTTGAACTCAGTCAACCCCCCACCGCAGGTCTCTAGCATGCTTCATGTTACTGTTTCTCAATCTTCACTACATCACGTTCCCCCTGCAGCTGCAGTGGGACTCAGTTAAATCCAGTTTGGATGGTTTCTATGCTGTAAAACATCAGGTCAGAATTCTGTGGGTTGAGGAACGGCCTTGTTTGACATTGTGCGTGCATACCACACATTATAAACTGGGAATATTTACATTTACGTAATCAAACCCCACTGCGCTCAGATATTCTGTCTGATATTAATAAACTTCACTGATTTATGTTTTACCCATGTGGCTTTTAATGGTAGATAATAAAAGTTGGATGCTCTTGCCACAGTTTGCAGAAAACAATGCTTTGTTTTATCTTGGTAGTATGGGACCAACATCTTGAGGTACTTTTAAATTGAATGCAGTTTAAAGATAGAAGCCTATAGTTATGGAAGACAATGAGAATATTTGACGTGGTGGTGCAGCTGTGAGCTCACTGCAACATGGCGTGTTGGAAACAATTAGCTTCATTTATATGAGCTATAAAAGGTGCGATAGGACCATAAACATGCACTTAATCTCGCCCTGGACGGGTTTTTATAAAAGACAGATAAATTGGCACTAAACTCTACTAATTCTCACAATGTGTTCGGATCTGTCCACCAAATAATTGGGTCTTTTCTACTGTAGTGATTCTCCGTCAGACATTCCAGGCCTTTTGAGCAGAGTGCACACACATGCACACACACACACACACACACACACACACACACACACACACACACACACACACACACACACACACACACACACACACACACACACACTCTGCAGGCTGATGCAGGGGAGACAGCTGCGAGATCAGAGGACGGTTGCACACATTGCATCAGTGTCTGTTTACGTGTTGGCACCGGGCTCAGTCCCTGGAAAGGAACACAACAACCGTTACTGGTCCGTTCGTGGGAAGCAGATAAAGACAGATTGTGTTTACCATTAGTCGGACGGACTCCGAGCAGCAATCACTTGTCTTCATGTGTCTTTGACTTGACTCTGACACACTACAGAAGATAATGTCCACCTGCCGAGGAGTAAATCCTATTATCCGAATCAGGAGATGTTCTTTGTAGTCATCAGCGATACGGGATCTGAACACAAAGCATGTGATTAAGCTCTGGTGTTATCAGACCCACCTGAAACCTCAACTCATTTCCAGCCTCAGTATCCAATGTCACGGCAAATTTGTCTCCCAGATGGGCAACACACCGGGAGAAACATGAGAGACACACAGGCATGTGCCTGTCACACAACAAAGAACACACGTTACACTTCTCCAGTTCCCAGATTAGTCACGAGACCGGAGCTCCTGCTGCATCTGTTGATATCGGATTCGGAAAAACATTCTCAAACCGGCGATTTACCTAGAAAGTCAAGTGATGTTTGCTACTTGATTATGTTTGTGGAACAGGATTTCAGAATGAGTCAACAAGTTCGGACTCAGTAACTCAAGGCACATGAGGGGCATGATTATGGTTAACAGAATTTAGATTAATACCTACAAGATATTTTTGAGTGACACGAGAACGCACCAACACCACAAACAAACACAAATATACAACCAAGTTTCTCCTTTACATATATATATATATATACATATATATTTTGTAATGGAAATGTGGTTTAAATGTGAAATATTTCTTGCCTTTTTCAACAAGTTCTCGTCCGGAACCAGAGAGAAGAGCTTGTTTTTAAAAAAATGAAATCTTTCAAGTCAATAACAAAAATATTAAATTGTGTGTTCATGTAGGAACAAGTCAGTCATAGTAAGAAGGTGACTGAAGATAAATAATATTATTTTTGAGTGTGAGAATCCAACATATGGTTTGTTGAGGCTGGACTGGGACAGAGGAAGTGTCTGAGAAGCACGAGTCATTTACACTTCAAAGATTTATCAGATTTCTGTCTCCATGACTTCCTGGACTGAATATGACTCTTCCTGCCTTTCAGGGACCCCAGTTAATAAAATGAAAAAAACACTGCATTGCAAGTATTTATTTTCCCAGTAGAATTATGATATTCCTTTTCTCAGAAGAACATTTCCCTTGTTGTGAAATCAGATTTGACTGAGAGCGCAGACTCCGATGAGACCATGTGAAAGTGCAGCACGGACATTATCTAACAACCTGTATTTGAAAAACAAATTCATTTACCATATTGTCTTTTGATTTGCTCACTGAGTGAAATTAAAACAATATGAAATGTTGTTACTTAGTTTTTATACTCGTGAAATTGTCCTCTAGTACTTGTATTGTGCAAGAACAACTTAATTATCTATATCTACACTTTAGTACTAGTGCTGATGTTTCTTTTCTTTTTTTTTTACATCATATCTGGTGTCCACCAATCAGCTGTAGTGTCCCTAACTTATGTCTTTCTTTAGATCACTGACCTGAACAGACAAATATCAAACATAGAGACCATCTTGAGTCGCTTAGAACAGAAGGTCACCTCCACATATGACCAGGTAAATCTGATACTGCTGTGTAACCGTCGTATTTAAGCTCTGTCAGACTAGTTGTCATAGGAATTATATTTACTGTTATGAAGTTATACATGTGAACATTATGGGTGTGGACGCTGAGGATGTAGAGGAGCATGTCGTGGGTGTCTCTCCCCACACACACAACAACGGACGGACCCCTGAGGGACTGAGGTGTCTGCAGAAGGTTTAGCTGTGGATCACATTAAACTGTATTAAAATGTGACTACATGCTGCAGCTACACAAACACCATTAATATTCTAGCCTCCTGTAAAAATTGCACATGTGTAATAGGAAAGAGACACAAAACAGCTCCGACCTCATCAGCTCCCCGTCGACGTTCTTCCATCTTCCAGCTCATTGTTTCGATTTCACGGTTTTGATTGAGTCCAACCAGAGTCCTTTGAAAATGCAGCAGGCATCTGTTGTCAACAAAAACACTCAAACAAGTCAGTGAATGCTGGATAGTAGCTGATAATATAAAATAATATATAATATAAAAAGTAGTTTTTCCTCATAAACCTGTTTCTAGTTATTCTCCATAGAACAGTGGATGGAAAGGATTGGATTTTATTTTGTTGAATCTCTTCCCACTCTAATTGGAGAACCCTTAACTTTGTAGAAAATGTTGCATTACGAGTTGGTTTACTGGAAGCTCATCGTTTGAAGCATTCTGACACATTGACTTATATTCATCTTCCTCTCATCAGCAGCACTTGATGTCTCGAGTGCTGCTTTTACTCTGGAAATGCGTTTTTTAAATCCACACCAGTATCATTAGAGACTGGGCCAAGCCACAGAAACAGAGTTAGCCAGTTCTGCAGGAGTTGCTGGTTGCAAAGCTTGAAAAGCGAAATATGCAAGACTCTGATTAAGTGATGTTGTGATTCCAGGGTCTTTAACTCAGCCCACCAAAGTGCTTTGTGATGTGTTTGTCTTTAGACTGTGGGTGAAACCTGGAGCTCCCACATAAACACAATCAGTGCTGAGCCCATGACACACAATGAGTCTGGCTCTTACTGGAGCAAAACATTTTAAATATCGCAAAGGATTCTCATCAATTTGACGATCAAGTCATTTAAGATCAAAGATTTTATCTTTAACTCGTGGCGTAATTAATGGAAGAGGGAAAATAGAATAAGTAATGGCTGAATTCCATTTAGCTGCTTAGTGTTGTGGTCCTGGCTGTTTCTGTCTCACTTTCCTACTGGGACACTTGAACAGATCAGAGCAATGACTGTATAGAAAGATGGTCGACTCCACTTCCCCTCATATCGCAGAAATGAAGCCAATACATCTCAGATTCGAGCGCTGACATTTTTTAACATAATTAGGATCGAGGAGTGAAACTGTGTCATCAAGGTCCCGCTGTCCATCATGACTTCTCGCCCTACTTTGACCTCCCATCTGCTACAACGGAGGGGGCGGAGTTTATGCCCTACAACTGTCAGCTGTTGTCTTTATACACAGTCATAGGAACAGTTTTTAATTACACCTGTGCTTTCCTCCCCCGGCTCATTATCTCTGTTGTGTTCCTGTTCACCAATCAGGCGTCCCTAACCCCAAACAGCAGCTCTCGTCTTCCTCAGTGGGAGGGAGTGGACCTGGAGGAGCAGCAGCTCAGGCAGAAGCTGCACGACATGACGAACGACATCAGCGACCACAGCCTGACCTCCGACGAGGACGAGTCCAGCGGGCCTCATTCCTCGCAGGAGATCCCGGCGTGGAGGAGCCCAGAGGCGGACAGTAAACCTTCCAGACTCCCGACCAGGCCTTCGTCCAGAACAAGCACCGTGGACTCCATCCTGGAGGAGGAGCCTCAGCAGACCGACTCTCAGAAGGTAGAATTAAAAGAGTAAAACATTAGAAGTTAATCAAAAACATCCACTCTCTCCATCTGGCTGGTTGCACATTCTGTTCTTTAAACAAACTGGCTCATTAACTTCCATACCAGCCCTGGCAGGAATCCAGCTCCAGCACATGCTGCTGTCATAAATCACGTCACTCAGCCTCAGCGTTTATTTTCCCTTTGTGTCGACCACATGCAGATGCGTCTCCCATTGGAACGAGGACAGTGCGGTGCTCTGTTGAGTGATGACACGCTCATGTCCACAGGCCTGACCTACAGACAAACCCCTCTCTGAGGATTTAAAGTTTTACATAACACAGGAAGCAGGAGAACGCGCTTCTCTGAAGATATAACCTGATGTTTCCTTTCGCAGCGTGACCGTCTTGTTGCCAATATGACCGAGGGGGGCAAAGATCCACTGTTATTAACCTCTGACCGACCTCTCAGTCTTTGTCTTCTGTTAAAAACTACTTTTTCTGCTTCAATAAATGACTTTAATAAGACATGAATAACAACCTATACCCACAGCAGGATATATAAAGAAGAGAGATTCAAATAACTCCTGCTTCGAATGGGCTGCTTTCTTGAGATTGAGATTAAATTTAAAGTACTGGATCATCTTTTGATGTGAAAGGCAAACGAACGTGGACTCTTGTGTCCTTGCAGACAAACCATATGACAGAGAGTGTGGAGAGGAAGTGGCTCCCCCTGGAGGAGGGATCGACGTCGAGCTTCAGAGGCTCGACAGCTTTACTGGTCGAACTGGAAGGCCAGGTAGCTCAAGCAGCTGCCGATGTCCAAAACACCGAGAGCGAGGTGAGAACAGACCAGAGGCTGAGTGAAGCAGTAATAAATAGGTTTAGAAGAATCACTAATGTTAGTCTGTGTGTTTTTCTATCCCGAGGTCTCTTACATAGAGGACAGAATCGCTGCTCTGAACGCTGCCGGCATGCCTGTGGATAAAAGGAAAAGGGTAAAGGCTTTCCAACTTCCTTAAAGTCCTGAAGGTGTTTCAGAGTCAGATCTGTTTAGAGTCAGCAGATGGAAATCGTTGTTTCCTCCGGTGTAAAAAATCTAACACATTGGAGTTATTAATAAGATTTAATCCTCTTGTGCTCGACATACTGACTTGATTTCCAGCTCTGTGGCCCCACGGGCTTAGATTCAAATGAACCAATGAAATCATTTCTATCTCCAAAGCAGATCTGCCTCTCATAAATGAGTCTACTCTCCAAGGCCATATATTTTCTCACATTCTTACACTGTCTCTTTTTTTTTGTCTTTCTGTTTGTAGTCTGCGATCCCGATCCACCCGAGAAGACTTTCCCACAACTTCCCCTCAAGTAAGAACCAGCACCGCCCGCCCCTGGAGCATTGATCCCCGGGGCCTCCACGCTGCCTCAAAACATGCTCATTTTGTTAAAGTCAAACTCAGGAACACGATGTGAACTGATGAACACTGTGTCCTATTGTCCTGCAGCTTTAAATGTCCCAGTGGGGGTGCATAGCATGTTTTAAGGCAGAATAGTGGTCACACATACGTTTCTTGGTCCTGAACAGTTACAGTTACAGTTACAGAGAGAATGTTTGAAATTAACTTTCCCCCCTGATACTTTTCCTACAACCATATTGTTTCAGTGTCCCTAACAAAAAGGTTGTTGTCATTACTAAACCCATTTGCTTCCAGCTTTGAGGTTTGTAGAGAGACACGTGTTTTGCGGCGAGTCCTACTTCCTCGCTGTGTTTTTGAAAAGACGCCAGTAGACTGTGGACAGACCATGTAGTTGCTGTTTGTCTCCAGGCCAGGTGAACAGGTTTGCGAGGAACTCCCTCTACAGGGGCTCCCTGACGCAGAGGAACCCCGTGGCCAAGCCCAAGACCGGAGCAAACTGTGCGGTACGGCCCCCACGCTGCGGTGCTGGGTGCGGTGAAGGGTTCAATTCCAGAATGACATAGCAGCCATTTGACAAAGATAACATATAATCTAATTCAATGTAAACCTCAAGGCAGAAGTTTGGAATTTTTTTCTTGAGGAAAGTCACATGAGAATCTGTCTATATTTAAATGGGAAAGTCAGAGTCAGAAGCTAAAGCTGAATTAATACAACTGTAAATGAAATATAAATACATAAGCAGAGATCCTGTGTGCCAGTGCAAATCTAAATACCAACAGTGAACCTCCTGTCGACCTGTGTGTCTATAATAAATCCAGCCCTGGCTCTGTCTGATGATCTGGTAAAGCTCCAAACTGAGCACATCTGGAAGTCACCGCTCTTTGCCAGGAAAGAGTCCAGGCACATAACCCACCGCAGCAGCTTGTGGTTTTCACACTTCAGATTCTAACGTGTGAGTCACTGACCTCCTAGAGCTGCTGGTGTAGATGGATTTCAACCCCCCCCCCCCCCTATCTAACGTTGGAATTGAACTCTTCACGTCACAGTAACACTGGGCTTTGCCTCACGTGGTGGTGGCTGGTTTCCCGTCAGTCCGGCTGTGTGGTGGTTTGACATAACTGCATTTTCTTCTAGTTCTGCTTCCTGCTGTTCGATCAAATGACGTTCGCCCCCCCCCCCCCCCCCCCCCCACATGCAGAATCATTCAAGCTATAATAATGCATTGATTTTTACCAATTTTCTTCACTTGTAAGGTAAGGATCTGTTCTTCTACACAGGCACTGACTCTACTAATAAATACACTTGCTTGCGTCTTTATTCTGCCTAATCTGAATAAACCTGTGCTCGGATCCTGAGTTGGATGAGGAACAAAATGATATATTTAAGTATACCGCTAAAGATTTTCCCCTTTATATTTACATACTTTATATTTACATCAGGAGCGGGTCCTCTCCATGGAGGCCGCCATGTTTTTTACAGTCGTCCAAACTGGACAAACTAAACCTTTTGAGTTTTTATGACGACTGAAGCTACCACAGGTTCTCCTTCATGTTTGGAAGAGGATGGTGAGGTGAGGGGGTGTTCAGCTGCAACATGACTCTTCACCACTAGATGTCACTAGATTCTACACACTGAACCTTTAAGCATGAATGAGACACTGTTTTTCAGTGATGTTGTTTTAGAGACGTCATCAACAGCCCCTGCCTGCTCACGTTAAACCCCGTGGAGGATGTCCTGCTGTCCCTCTGGAGAATGTCAAGAGATTATCTGGAGTTCAGTGCAGGTCTGAGTAGCTTCGGTCTCGATGAGATGGGCTCAGCCTCTGTTCAGTCTCCAGCAGTCGAGGACTGAGCCACAGTTCACTGGTCTATGAGAACTTTCTCCTTCCTTTGATTATCGCTGTCTGCTTCGTGCTTATGCTTCACTTTTTAATGAAATGATGGGAATGACCTGTTCAATGTGTTTCTTTGGGGTTGATTTCCCTTAAATGTGTTCAAATGTATTCTCACTTTCATGTTAGTAATCACTCAAACTTTCACATGATGATTTATAAGTCAACTGGTTTATGAGATTTAGCACAGACCTTATAAACCAGTTGAAGTGGTCGTCCTGTTCCTGTCACTTGTTGTTTGTCTCAGTTGCTGTGAATAATATTTGATTAATTAACCGAATTGAAGCATGAAACGATTGATCATCTCTTTGTCTCATTCAAACAGCTGCTCACTGTCTCTCTCTCTCTCTCTCTCTCTCTCTCTCTCTCTCTCTCTCTCTCTCTCTCTCTCTCTCTCTCTCTCTCTCTCTCTCTCTCTCTCTCTCTCTCTCTCTCTCTCTCTCTCTCTCTTTGCAGAAACCAGTCATGACTCAGGGCTCCTGAGGAGGAGGCTGAGCCTTTTGTGACCCAGCTGTCACGTTGTCACTGTCACTGACCACATTCAGTCAGTTTATTACAGTCGTCATAACTGGACGTTTAGCATAATGAACTTTAGTCCAGTTAAAGGGTGAATGACTTATATTTCAGAGACTGTCACCTGGAGCAGGACAGCTTTATGTTTTATAAAAAATGTGCCCTTTTCATATTATTATGCCATTTTACAATATTTATAGTTTATGATTCAGTTACACACGATGTGCACTAACATTGCTTCGATTGCAAAAGCATTTACATTTGTCATAATAATCTGATATTGTTAAAATGCTTATTCCAATGTTGCAGTGCAAATGAAAAGATGGACATGTTGCAGCATGTTAAATCCTGCATGCTGGTAGCTAGCCAGTCTGTAAACACTTTAATATCATCTGTCACATGTTGTTAATGTTTTGTGATATTTCATTAATATCTTTGTCAAGGAGAAATGAACAGCAAGTTTAAATATCTACTTTAAAGGTATGTGAGTGTGAATGTGAATGAAATTAATTCAGTGTGTAGAGAAATACACAAACAGTGGAGTGCAGCTGGTGACCAAGACAACACAACTGCAACATACTGCATATTATTCACCTCCTGACCAGAGGAGACCATAAGTCATAATTAGTCTTTTTAAAAAAATATATATATATAAATACACGTTTTGTATTGTGACATAATATTAAAAATATATGTTTGTTAGGTTTTTCTGCATATTTATAGCAACAAGACACTTAAAGATATGTGACTTTTTCTAAATCAACATAATCAGTAGGTTTATATTCAACCTAAACTCAGATTGTAACAAAGTGCACAGAAACAAGAACTATTTATTTTTTCTCATTATCTCCTCAATCAATTAATGTCAGTCATCTGCATGCTGCATATTCTGAATCCAGATGTTGAAGGAAATTGTGTTTTTGAAGATGATCCAATGATTTGCATTAGTTTGTGTTCATGCAGTCGGGTGACAAATGAAATGAAAACGCTCAATGAGACACAAAACCAGAGCAAATGCTTCTGTACAGTTTGAGATCAGAGAAGAATCCTAATAGATGATTAATATACTGTGTGTCTCAACATGAATTCTATTCCTTATCTATTTCTTATTAAATTATTTACAAACTAAATCTTTTTTTTATTTATTTTTGTCTTTTATTGTTGTTGTTATAAATGTAACATGAGATTTCCTGTTTGGCCGCTGCTGCCTGTGCCTGTAGCAGATCTGCATCGTCTCACCATAACCTTGACAAATCATTTGACATCTTCATATAGAAATCACTCACCTGAGGCAGTGACACGACATGTTACCAGTTATCTGAATATACAGGAACATGTATAAAACACCTCCACATGCTGAACATTACACTTACACGCGACTTGTAGCTTCACTTTCCAACATCAATGATGATTCCAGATGATCTGTGCTGCAGAAACATCCCGGTAATGAAAACAGTCTTAAAAATAATAAATAAAATACTTCCTTTAATTCACTGCTTATGTGTGAAAGTCGACTGGGAGTTCAGTGGAATTTCCAATTCTCAACTGTCATTTTCACTGAATTTATTTAATAGCAACGATAATAACTTTATTTATGGGTTTTGAACACAAATGAAATGAACATCGTGAGAGAACAAAGTCATTTTGTAGTGTTGTGAACCAGCCAGAGGTTTCTCCTGAAGCTCCTGTCACAGAATCACTTCGTCCAGAAGCAGAAGCTAAATTCTTCAAGTGAACTTTCCCTTTAAGATCAGAAGTGATCGTTTTCCAATGTAAGTCTTGTGTATTGTTAGTATCGTACATATTTTCCTCGGGAGGTCGGTGACATCAGCGCATCAGCAACTCCCCCCCCCACCCCAGCTGGAATATAAAGAGATGATGTAAGAAGTGATTAAGTGAAACCGACGTCCAGAGACAGCATCGTCCTTCCAGTGCAGGTGAGATCTCAAATCAATCTGTGTCTGTCACAGTCGCATTATCTGCTTTGGTCCAATCTCGTGTGGTTTTGACCGGGCTTTCATTTCACAGGGATTCTACTGGGAACCGCTACTTCGGTTTCTACTGGGATATCAGGAAGAAGACATCCCTACAGTCATTCAACAGTAAGTCCTCATCTTGGTTTAATATTCCTGCAGTGTTTTCACTTTCTGAAGAACATGAGAATAAACATTCAAGAGCAAAGTCAAACAGTCTGCGGAAATTTAGCAAAAGCTGAAATTGGAAGCATCAATGTGTTGATGCTTAAAAAATAGCTGATGTGTTGATTCGGCCAACACACATGCTGCTGAGATTTTTAAACAAAAGCAAAATATTCCTTCAGATGTGATTGACTGTGTGTTGTTGTTGTGGTGGTTGTGTGTTTTGTCTTTAGCTCAGTGATGGGGCTGTGTGCAGTCCTCTGTGTCGTCCTGCTGTTGCTGAGTCCGGCTCTAAGCGACTCTAATGGAGACGGTTCCATCATCATAAGAAGTAAGGGATCCCAAAATCAAATCAATGCATAAAGTGATTATGAAAAGTTTGTTGCCATTTTATTCCTAGTGCTTCATTTACTAAGTTACATGACCATTGGGGAAAATACCATTAAGAAAACTGGAATTATATAAAAAGACTGCATGCGATAAATAGTGAAAAGATCCACCAATTTATTTTTTTTAAATAAGAAAAAAACGAGTGAATAAAAAGAGGTTGAATTAGGTCATTTGATTGATTGGATTGAATTTACTTTAATTATAACTTATTATTACTAATTTTATTATATGTGTGTGTGTGTGTATGTATATGAAAACACTTTTTTGTATTTATTACTTACCAGATGATAACTCCTGTGTTTTCAGTCCTGTGAGCAAACACAAGCAAACTTATATTCTCCTTTATTGTTTTGGGCTGAAAACAATAAAGTGACATTTTGCAGCTTCTCCTCTTAGTATGTTTATTTATTTTATTTATTTTCACAACACTGGAAATCGACCCGACTAAAGGACAAATGAAATCATTACAAGCACAATACAAAGGATACAGAACTATATCATGTTTCATGTTTCACCTTATGATTTTGCTCCTAACTACACCTGCAGTAGCAAAGTCATGAGACTCATCCACGATGACGGTGGGATTTGATTTGTCTGTTGTTTTCATGTCTGTTTTTTATTTCCTCCTGGTTCCTTCAGATCCAAACATCGATGCGTCCTGGTACACGGGCAGAGGGATCAGACCTGTGGGGAGGTTTGGCCGAAGAGCTACGAGGACAAATGAGCATCGTGTCACAGCCAGAGTTTACAGACTCAAATCTGACAGAGACGGCAGAATCTGGATCCATCAGTGATGACAACCACTGGAGGATACAAGATGAGATGAGATGAGATAAGATAAGATAAGATAAGATAAGATAAGATAAGATAAGATAAGAGAATCCTTTATCAGTCCCACGATGGAGAAATCTGCCGACAAAGTCTACTCGGCTCTCATTTCTTTGGAGTTTTCTATAACATATTGAACATTTTGTTTAGTTTTTGTCATTTTCTGTAAAATACTTGTGTTGTTTCCTTCAATACAAAAGCTCGGATAGTTTTGGCCTTTCATACAAAGTCCATTAAAAATGTGTTTTCTTGAAGATTGCTTTGTAAATTCAATAAACAACATGAGACAATAAAGTCTTAATGCAGTGTGTGTATCACTGGTGTGTTCTTATACAAACACACAACTGAAAAGCTCTCGTAAAATTAAGTTTATAAAACTGAAAGAAACTTTTTGAAGAAACCTTTTACAAACACACTGAGAATGTCACGTTTTTAATTCTGAATAATGTTCCTGATTGCCCCTCATACATTTACTTAACTCACGCAGCTATTCTAATATTTCATTTTGCTTTTCAATCACTTTTTGTGCCTTGTATCTTGTGTTGACATAGTGAAGCACTTCAGTTCAACAATAACTTTGAAGTCATTAGGTAACTTATTCGTTGTTTAATTATCACTTTGGTTGTGTCCATAGCTCAGCTGTTAAAATGAAGACACACTTTTCACTGAGATAATTCCGGGGGTTTACACAACATCTGCAAACATCTGTTTTTTAGATTCTCAATATTTACATACAATGAAAACCAAATGATTCCTGTTTTATTGTTTTATTTACTTCATGTCATCTTCTCAGCAGGAGGTCTGGTGTCTTTCTTTTTCTTTAACTAAACCAAGACCATCAGTTCCTCTGGCTCTGCACAAGCTTGGTTTCAATCAGCTCAATAAAGCCTCTTCTGAGTGATGCTTGAAATCAGTAATACAAAGTTCACACTTAGAGGATCACAGTTGTGTGTGTGAAAACACGACCAAACATTTAGCAAGAGCCCGACTGCAGGGGAGAGAAGTCGGTTTACATAAGAAAGCGTTGATGCAGCCAAATGCAGACAGAAATACTGTTTCACCAACAGTCAGGAATCCACTTAATCCCAATGTTATTGATGCACAGGGAATATATTTGTGTTATTCATGAGTGTTGATCACTAAAGGAATCGGGAGAACTCAGGGGAACTCTGCTTGGGGGGGGGGGGGGGGGGTTCCTGCAGGTGGATCCTAAAGAACGTACAACGCCCCCTGTCCCTCCTCCTGCTGTCCTCCTGGTACATGTCCGAGGCAGAGGTGATATAAGTTCACACGTCCTTTACTCAAGTAGAAGAAGCAGATTAACCTGTGTTAAAAACAACTCAAGTAAAGGTAGAAAAGTATTGATTAAACCTCTTTACTTTAATAAAAGTATATAAGTACAGGCTCTGAAATGTACATATAAAAGTAAAAAGTTAATTTCTACCGGCTGTTTCTGTGCAGAGGAAACTGAGACTCATGTCTCAGTTTAATACAGTCTGAACTATTTAAGTTAAATCACTTTTACTTCAAAGAAAATTAAAAACAATAAACTAAAAACGGGGTTAAGGCAAGAAAATTGTTTATAGCCTCAATTCCTGTGAAGTGAAACGACCTGAAACTTGAACCTTACAAAAAAGAGGCACAACTTTAGTTACTCTTAATATAAAAAAGTGTGTTTATCTCATTATTTTGTAGGTTTTCCAACATGTTAATATAAAGATGGACAGTCACAATAACTGTAATAAATTAAGTTATCAAACGTTCCTGTCGTCCCAAGTCGTCTAATATCGCTCTGCTCCAACCAATGCAGCTGATTTCATAACGTTACCTCCGTCTCTTTCCCTCTTTTCTCCTCTTCTCTTCTAGGGCCCAACTCTGCAGCAGGGAGCAGCAGAAGTGAGCGTGTCCCTGTGATGCAGATTCACCACCGGTGTCTCCCTCCACTCTGACAGACCCTCCTGCTGGGCTCCGACACACTCGTACACGCTGTGGGCTGAACCACACAGCTCTGTCAGCACATGCATCACATGCACTCTGGTATTAAACAAGAACCAGTCAGAGGTCAGGAGGTCAAGAAGTGAACGAAGGCAGGTCACTAGTTAAAGAACTTGAGCTTTATAGTTTCCAAGCTGTCAGGAAGTGTCAGATTGATGATGAACCAGTGCTGCTTCTGTTGGTATCTGCTGCCCACTAGGGGTAGATGTGTGGCCTTTCCACTGGGTGACACCATTTTCAGATGGTTTCTAAATCCAGGTAAGATTAGCAATGAATATAATCTTCACATCTAAAAGTTTTTGATTGATGGGGCCTGTTAGGTCAAAGCTCAGACCATAGGCAAAACAGAGGTCTCTCTTTTTTGTGTTTACGTTTAGTGACGACTTAAAAATGTTTGAGCCAGTTTGAGCCTTTGAGCTCCAGGGGGCGCTGTAGAGTCTCTCTGGCAACTCAAATGTTTTTTAAAAGTCTTTCACTCCAAGTGCTCTTAGTTTTCTTAACTCTGCAAAGTCGTTGTTGTGTTTTGTGTGTTGTCGCTTCGTTTGTTGGGGAGCCAAAGACAATTTTCCACTTTTGCAGACATTACAGTTCTATTCTATTCTATTCTATTCTATTCTATTCTATTCTATTCTAAATGACTCAACACATTTACTTACCTATAGCTGCTAACAACTCGTTGACCTGGAACCCCGACATTGCAGATGTCTCTGAAAAGAACAACCCCCTGTCGCTGGCCAGCCCCTGTCCTTCCTGTGAGACAGCAGACAAATCAGAAATTGTGTGACTATATAAACGGGGATTGATTGTGATACCGTTTATTGTGTCGTTGTCTTTGCGTGTACCTGCACTGAGACTTGCCTCTCCTCAGCCAGATCCCCCTTGTTGCCCACCAGCCACAGGACAGTAGATCCTGGGATGACCTGTTGCTCAAGCTCTCTGAGCCACACCTGAGCTCTGAGAAATGTTTCCTACAGCGACACGAGCACATGCAAGTATACAAACAGATGCAAAACCAGCCAAGACAAGCCCAGACGAGTCATTTATCTTTTTTCTTTTACCCTCTTGCTGATATCGTAGACCAGGATGGCAGCGTGGGCTCCTCTGTAGTAAAGAGGGGTGACGCTGTGGTATTTCTCTTGCCCTGCCGTGTCCCATATCTCGAAGCGAAGATTGACGTCACTCAAATGCACCATACGGGTCAGGTAGGCACCTGGAGGGTCAGATGGCAAAATTTAAGATTCAAGATTAAAGATTTAATTGTCTCCCAGTGAGTTTTTAGAGTTGATCTTGACTCCATTACATGTTTACTTGTTTTTGAGTTATCATCGGGTGTGTGAAATATGTGTAAAGTGCTTTTGTATGATACAACTAGATCAAACTTTTGTTTAATGACAACATTTAAGTTCGATAGTTTGGGAAATGAATGTATTTACTTTATTAAAATCAGAAGATCGAAGCTACTCTCAAGTCTGGGTGTTATTCAGACGTATGATGAGGGTATAGTAAGGAGTCAGTTAGCCTAGCTTAGCATCAGGACTGGACACAGTTAACACAAACCAGCACCTCTGGAGCTCGATAGCTAAGAAAATGAATTGTAAAAACAACAAGTGGTGTTTTCATGTTGGGCAAAATCAGTCAAGCCTATAAACCACTGGCAAACATTAACTAGGTTGGCTGAGACATCTGGAGGTGTTTGTCTTTGTTAACCTCTGGATACAGTTTCCAGGCTGTATTTGATTCACTGTATAACTTTACTTTTAGTGTGTACACACATGAGGGGCATCGATCTGCTTCCAGCAAAAGAGCAGAAACACACATTTCACACAAAGACAAGATACAAATCGATCTTATCGTGAACTCACAGCCAACAGTAGGCGATGCGCTCCTGAACTCATCCTTCCCAAATCGCAGAGCCAAACATGACTTCCCCACACCAGAGCTCCCAAGAAGAACCATCTTAGCCCTGAGGGTTTGCACAGGTCTCCTCGGACGAGCTCCTCCTGGCGACCTCGGGAGATTCTCCCCCATGAAAGGAACTCGGAGCAGGTGGAGCAAAGTCTGTTAATCCTGATCCGGTACAGATAAATGTTTTCCTTCTAAAGAAGCAACAGCTACTCCAAACTGCACAGAGGAGCTGATACGGCTGCTTTGTCGAGAGAGTTTGTCGCAGCGTCAGCTTGACCTTAGAAATGAAAAGTAAAACCAAAGTCCAGTCTTAACAACACAATCTCACTTCCCCACTGAGTCATAACAACATAAATCTGGACTGTTTCTTCCTGCGTTAGCTCCTCACATGACACCTCTTCACCACAGGGAGGCGGCATTGCACTGATTACACCTCCTGCTGTACCAGTCACAACCAGGTATCGAGCCTCTCAGTCTGTGAACACGTGTTGAATTCACTCTTTTATTTTCCTCTGTAAAGGATCTGCAGTTTGTTTTGAATGTCAATTATATGAAGAACAGCACAAATACAAAGTTATTCACTGAAATGCATGTTCGTTCATTAGCATTACCATTTTGAAATGTGTTTGGTTTGGGAATCATGTCCATATAGACATAACTCATTTAAATACACAGAGAACTGTGTTTTAAATGCTTTTACAACCTCATCAGATACGAGCATAAGATAACTGTCACTTTCTCCACAAAGAAAAATATATCACATTTTAACCTTGAGCCTTTCGCTCCTCATGTGAGTCCAGACTCACATTAATCCATTGTACAGGTTTAAAGGTTCAGAGTGTAGAATCTGGGGACATCTAGTGGTGAAGTGTCATGTTGCAGCTGAACACCCCTCACCTCACCTCACCCTCCTCTTCCAAACATGGAAGAGAACCTGGGGTAGCTTCAGTTGTCATAAAAACTCAAAAGGTTTAGTTTGTACAGTTTGGACGACTGTAAAAAACATGGCTGCCTCCGTAGAGAGGAGCCGCTCCTGATGTAAATATAAAGTAATTCAATATAAAGTATATAAATATAAAGTATTTTAATATAAAGGGTCTATTCGTAGGGAAAGCAAACAACAATTCGTACAATTTAGATGAAACACACTAGTGAAAACATCGCTAGGATTATTTTATATTTATATACACTGGACCTTTAAGCATCATGTGAAATTCAGCTTTATCTAAACAAAAATTCAAAGTTGTGTTCCTGTAACATTGCAAACCAGTGATCCACATAGATTTTAATTAATAAATAAGAAACACACCCCAATTAAGAATAATTAAAGTGCACGTGTCTTGACATGACTCGTTACATTTAGATGAAGATATCATGGAAGAAAAAGTCTCTGTGTTATATTACAGGCGTTGACAAATGTTATAACAGTGATATCACAGGGTATCAAAATATGTATTGAGGTCATTATGAACTCGCCTGCCACACTGTACTGGCACGTGCGCACCGAGGATTATGGGATTCACATATTCACATTGTGTTGGATGAGCTGCAGTAAAGTCAGCGAGCTCTCGGTCGTCTGCCTCTTTAAGAAGCACCAGCCTGTTTTTAGTCCTCGCTGGTCACCATTAAAAATAGCAGTGGGAGTGTGAGAGAGTGAGATCTCCCAACAGGAGCTGTGGTTTCAACCCCCCCCCACCCCCCGAACATGTTCGGAGCCAGCGGCCGGTGCTGCGTTCAAGGACCAAATCCAATAATGACAATAAAACTGAACTTTCACTTATTCTGATGTTTATTTATTTATTATAGGAGGTTTATAAAAACTGATTGACCAGTTTGGTTTGGTGTCACCAGTATTGACTTGCTTGTGTTATTATGACATTTACAGCTTGAGTTGAAACGTTTCTACAGGCAACACAGACACACAAATCCAGATGTTAGTGTTATCACTGCACATATCCTAAAAACATCATTTGGGCTTTGATGTTAGTGATAGGATAACTCCCCCCCCACACTGAAACGTGACGTCGTTCCAGCACAGGCAGCTGTTGTGTTTCCATAAAGTTGTGTTATCCGTTGTGTGTTCTCTGATTTCAAACAGAGAGGACACAGTCCACGGATGTGACATCGCCTCACTGTGCTGGAGTGAGATGTCCGACAGCACGTGAAGGCAGCGCGGTTTGAGTTGAGGCTTTGAAGTTGCTGCGTGTCACAGGTACGAGTCCGGGAGCCCGTCACACCGTCACACCCGCTGCCGGAGAGAACAACACACACTTTATTCCAACGCTTCAGTGACGAAGCTGAAGTTCACGCGTGTGTTTGATTCCCCACAGAAAACGCGCGCGCCGTGAACGCACAGTTGTAAGTGAGCGCGCGCTCTGTGGGAGAGACGCACGTGCGGCCGCAGCTTGGCGCGGGTTAGTCAGTCTCGAGTCAGTTCCGGTGCAGGAAGACGTGTTGGAGCGGATGCGTGACAATGACCCTGCTTGTTCCGCGTGTCCGCGTTTGACTCGAGCTGCGCGGCCGCACACGAGCCTCAGCCGCCGCCCGGGCCGGATTACTGCTGCCGAGCGGACATGGGGACTCAGGGCGCGGGACGGAAGAGGTCCAGCAAGAGGGAGAAGACCACGGCGGAGGACGATGCCCTGAACCTCGTAGCGAGAGAGGTGAGAGGAGGAGGAGGAGGAAGAGCTGTACCCGGAAGGTCTGGGACTGGGTGAGGAAGAGTCCACAGGGGGCTCTTCCTCACCCAGTCCCAGTGAGGAGACATGTCTCACTGCTGGGGGTGAGGGGTGACCCCGGTACACACGTACACACACACACACACACACTCACACACACTCACACACTCACTGCTGTTTGATTACGACTGGCACAGGTATCTTTTGTTTTTTACTGGTATTTTACAATTAAGCACATCTTTTAATTAATTAATCAATTATCCACAATTACTCTTCTTAAAGGGATGGTTCACCCCAAAATGAAAGTTCACTCATTATCCACTCACCACTATGCTGATGGGGGGTTTCAGGGGTAAACAGCGTTACAGCAGAATCCAATACAATGGAAGTAAATGGTGATCATGGTGACATGTTCCAAAGTGTGCTCCAAGTTCTTAGTTGTTAGAGTTAGTTAGACTTCCTACGTGGATTTATTCATACCTTTTTGGGGTTGTAAACTTTATTATGAATAGCTATAAATAAAAGAAAACAAATCCAACAAAATATATAGAACTGAAACTAAGTATTTTACAAGCTGAAGAGGTAAAGTTCCCATCAATGGCACAATAACCCAATTTACACTAACTTGACCTTAACAGACCTTTTATTTTTCAAAATAAATGAATAGCAAAGTGATATGAACATAGCTAAACAATTAGGGCAAGTGATTAAAAGTCCGTATGAGACGAGGTGCAGTAGCAGCTCTTATAAACACGACCCACAGCAGATTAATAATACTGTACTTAAGGATTATGAGCCTTTTCATGTTCTAACGTGCAGGAGATGTTGTGTCAGTCTGGAGTTAGCAGCAGTTGCTCTCCATTGTTTCCAACAGGTGGTGAAGTCGTGTTGTGACAGGTTTACTAGGCCTCTAATCTCTTTATTGTGATGAGTCTGGAGCACGAGGAATTGATGTTTTGTGGCAGATGTAAGGCCCCATGTGTCCTCAGGAATTAAGTCGGTGTCTGAAGTGTGATACCCGGCACGCTTTTGTCTACGCTTCAGTCCCTGAGGGGCAACACACAAGTAAAGAATCACTGTTTCAGTATGATTTCAAAGTAAAATTCCTACCGTCTATAAAGGAAACAGTATATTAAGAAGCAACATTGTGCTTCTGTCCTTGAAGATACCAGCACAGATCTACTTCTGAATTATTCCTTGTCATTAATGAATCTCCCTTAAACAGTTCTGCAATAAACTGTCACCTTTTGTTGTTTGTGTGCTGGACTACGGTGCAGACGAGGAGTGAAGTTAGAAAACTTTGTGTTTATCTTAGTTTATCTGCAATGAAGATTCTACAGTTAAATGTTTTTTTATTCAATAAAACAGCTTCTGGTTTATTACAGTTCACATGTGTGGCTCATATACACGCTTGAGTGATTTAACTGGTGGTTTCATACATTTCATGGCGGCCATTTGACTTTTCAGTTTGGCATCAATCAACACTATCTTCAGAACCAGGTTCACAACATTTCAAAATAAAAGCTCTGTAATTCAGATGGATATAAAGCTATGCAGCATCCAAATGAACATTGTGCTTTTACTTTGAGGACGAATTTAGATATGCGTTCCACATACAGACAGATGGACGTTTGTGGAATTAGCAGATAGATATAGATTCATATTTGTCCAAAACGGATTAATGACAATTCAGTGTCATTTCTTTTCGGTCACAAATGTATATTTAGTGTGGACGCTGCTGCTTGTTACTCAGCAAAATGTGTGTTTCTCCTCCTGTAAAGTGATGAACATAAAAACCTGAAACCCACCGTCCCATCCTCTGCTCTCATTCAGGGCAGTTTTTAAAAGTGTGTGTAGCTGTAGGAGGAAGTTGAGTCTGTGCTAACCCAGCCCGGATGTTTCACCTAACTTGCAACTCACTTGTAACTGACACGCACACGATTTAGTCATCACTTTTTAGCTATGAGTGGTAGCAAGTAAAACTGGTCACACTGCACATTTCTGCTACTGGTTTCTTGTTGTCGTCTCTATCTTGTGTGGCAGCAGTGTCACCAGGATGCAGCAGCGATCACAAAACATCCAAACAGGATACGACAATCTGTAAGTTCAGCCAGTTTTCTCCCACATGTGCAACAGGGAGAAAGTGTGTGTGCCTTTAAGTAGCATAGGGGTCAGGTCCCTCACTGGCAGTCACCTGACGGGATGGCATGTCCGCCCTGATGAGTTGGCCCATTCTGAAAGAAGAGTTTTAAAAATAGATGCTCCTGAAAGATCAGCTGTTGCTGCACCCCAGTTTTAGATTTGACCAGTGGGAGCGGGGGTGGAGGTGGAGAGATGTGGCTCACCAACTGTCCGTCCTGGCAGCAAGAACATTGGTGTTCCAGAGTAGAACAGAAGGCTGAAGAAGTTGAGAGTAGGAGCCGAGTCTGTTTGTGGAAACTTCTGGTCCTTGGGTGTCATGTTTCTGAACGATCCTCCGCTGCCCTTTAGTATCACAGGGCTCAGAGGAACTGGTAATTCTGTGAACCTGGTTAATGGTCGACCAAATGGGAGGAGACCCCACAGCAAGACAGACTGTCACCACCGAATACCAGAGCATTAGCTGTTCTGATCTTTAGGGATCTGGTTTGTCTGTCAAACCGTTGGAATCCGGTTTGTAAACATTGATTTCGTCTGAGGACGGCTCACTGTGGATCAGCTTCTCTCAAATAGACGGAAATGTGAAAAAGAACAAAGTTTACTTATTGAATGAAAGTCTACAATCAAACACAACATTTTAAGAAGTGACCTTGGTCCTAAACTGTGTAGCTGCTGCAGTGTTCGGCTCCTGGTAGAGTTTTATGCTGTTTCACTGTAGAGCTGATACCACACCGGGGCACTGGAATAGAACAGAGCCGTTAATAACACGGTGCCTTTTATTACTATGACAAGTCTAAATGTCTTCTGTGAGTCATTTTGTTCTGTCCTGCAGCGACCGTGTAGTCTGCACACAGTGTGTCCTGCTATGAGGTGACACCGCTGTGCCTTTTTTTTGTACAATGTGGCAGTGGTGAAGAGCTGTTGGCCTTTTTGGTCCAGTGGTTTTAATGTCTCCCTGTGAAGTCAGTCTCACATTCGTCTACCTGTGACAAGCTCGTGAAACAATATGTAGTGTGGGAGAAAATCACAGCGTGTATGAAAAGATGTGGTCTCATGTGTCTCAAGTTAGCAAGATGTTGAATATCTGACATCACCTTTAGATTTCCTCCTTTAACAAAGAAAGAAAGATAATCATCTTCAAAAATATTCTTGATAATTAATTAATAATGATTTTGAAGGGCTCTGTTAGAGATATTTTTCCACTTGAGCGATATTGTTAGTGTATTAATCATCAACAGGCCATGAGACACAGTTTATCATGGTGTTCCTCCGTTTCCCCTCAGGTTGGTGTCAGATATTGACAGTTAGAGCTGAGTGGATCTGGTTTTCCTGCTCCGGTCTACAAGCTTAAACTGGTTTGACATGCAAACTAAAAGACATTTGTCATCCTGGTCATGACATGAAAGTCTGGACCCAACTGTGCCGACATCTTCCGGAGTTCATTTCTAAAGAAAATGGCTTCAGTCCCATCAAATTCAAATCAGGAGCATCTGCTGAGTCAAGTGAGACACCTGTTTTCAAAGTGGTTTAAAGGTGTTTACACCGGCCGAGCCCCACTAACATTCCTGGAGTTGGCCCAAGGCAAACTCTTACTTTCATGAGGTAAAGACTCACACAGAGAGTTTGTGTTACACCCGGAGGTCTCACCCAGATGTGTCACAGTGTAAATCTAGACACTGAGCACATACTTGGCCTGTGAAGGTTGTTATATTCAATGGGACAAATATTGACTAGTAGCTTAGGAGTTATGATCCTAAATGTCCTGATGGGTTGGAAAGTCAAAACCAGTTATCTACTGCGCACACACACTCTTCTTCACACAGGAAATACGCCCACTTTTACTTTGAATACACTTTCATTGTATAGATTGAATTTATGTCAAAGTCTTGCTTTGTTAATAATATGGGCTTCAGACCCCAAACTTCCACAAAAGCAAGACGAGCATCTTTCCTCATGAATGAATTCACAATCAATCAATCATTATTTGTAAAGCCCATCTTCACGAATCACAATTTGTCTCATATGGCGCATAAGGTGCAACGTCCTCTGTCCTCAACCCAAAATTTACTCAACAGAGATATTTAGAGTGAAGGTTAATCTTGATTATATGACATAGAAAAACAGGCAAATTACTTTACTGATATTCCTCAGAAAGTCAGATGAATTATACGATTTTCCAATAAGGTCAAGGTGTGAGCACCAGACCTCCGTCCACAGCTCCTCGTCAGGTTCCTTGTGATTGTGTCTTTTGTAGTGTCTGTTTCTAGAAGACAGTCTAAACTGGAGATTAAGCTACCAGGTCGGTGCTGGGTGCCTGTTCGAAGCTCAGCGAAGCGTTGAAGAGTATTTAGAGCGGATTAGTCTGGGGCTTGACGGCAAGGAAGGGGAAGCCCACCACACAATCCCCCTCTTGGTTCTTCCACTTATCTGGGGAGCAAGGCAACACGGCTCAGTCCTTCACGCTGTCATGGCCGAGTTAATGGTTAATACAAGGGGAGAAGCATCACAAATTTACACAGTTCAAATCGTCACTGAGTAAATATGGAAGTTTTTTTACTGTGTTGTGTCCAATCTCAATGTCATGTAAAGGTTTAAATGTGCTGCATTAGGAGTTTCCTGCACATCCATCCAGATGAGTCCAACAGCTGTGTAGGGCACCTCACAGACATTTCCCAGAGAACACACATTGTAACCATGAAGCACTTACACTGGCACTAATGGGCCAAACGATTACTTGTGTATTTGCTGATACGTGTTTGCTGTATACACAAACACTGCCTTCGGTTTGGCGTGCCAGTCTCATGTCTCCTTAAAAGGAAGTGGAGGCTCTCTGTGTGTTGGCTTCCTCTTGATGACGACATCACTCGCACAGCCCGTGCAGATTGTAATCACAAACTCCTTCCTGTTTGTTCCCCACGACTGAGTTTTCCTCCAGAGCTGAGGGAACAGTGGGGGGTGTGGCTCGGTGGGGATTTGAATGCAGGTATATTAGAGTTCCTCAGATAGAAAACCCTGAGGCGCTCGAAGGCAAAGCAGCGAGGATACGACAAACAAGACAAATCGTCCAAACACGTATTCAAACCAATGATTAACCTGCTGCCACTGATGAGCAGAGTGGAAAATTATTTGTCTCTTTTGTCGAACAAAATGTAAAATACAGAAACGTGTCCATCCCACTTTTACGAGTCAAAATGTTTGTTAGTTATTAATTTACATGCAAATGACAGAGAACGTGACATTTGGAGTAAAATCCTAATTTGTTGCCAGTGATTTCTTTCTTTGTTTTGCTTTAAAATAACTTAAACCGTGCAGTGCCTGTGGTGAACCTGGCACTTTGAAATGGGCTGTTCTCTTCTCCTGTGTTAAAGCTCTGGAGCTACTTCAGAATTATCCCTCGTCGTTATAGTGAGTCCTCCTCAAACTGTAATAAGATAATGTCACTTTTATTGTTTTTATTGTTAACGTTCATCTTACAAGTTGCTTCATCACTGTTCACAATCCTCAGAGCCAAGTTCACAACCTTTCAAAATAAAAGCTTCACATAAAGCATTACAGCAACAAAACAAACTTTGTGCTTTAACTAGAGGAAGTGGTTCTATGAACATGATGGAGATCAGCACTCGCAACCACAGTGAATGTCTGTGTCAGTTCGATATAATGATAATAATCAGATAATCAAAATGATCTGGAGGTGATTTTGACCCAGGGTTTGACACATGATCAGTTTGTGTGTTTTTTAATGTCAGTATTTTAATTTTCGTCAGTATTAGTTACTCTGGATTCCATGTCTCCTGACCCCTAGCTCTCTTGCCTCAGCTTGTGTGGAGGATGCATCCCATTTGTGTGCTGGCGCCGTAATTCCACTTTTCACTGCAAGCAAACTCGCATCATAAAGAAATATGTACATGGGAAAGAAAAGCCCCACAAAATCCCCAGATGCGTGAGGCTTGGTTTCTCTTCTGTGTATTCTCTGAAAGACAGTATGCTGTTACACCCCTTCCCTTTTCTCTTTAGCAATCGCTCGAGGTCAAAGTCAGTACAGTCCCTCTTGAAGTCATGTTCGTGTGGCCGTGAGCGAGACCCTCAGCTTCTTGGGTGTCACAGCCCTGAGGCATAAGGGGGGGGGAAACAGTGTTTATATGAATGTGTGCAGCTTCATGGAAGTAGAGTGAAGAAATAAATCATCTTTTGGAAATAAACATGTCGCAGAAATTCCTCTCTGCCACTGATCTCCTGTTTGCTCACAGAACTGCATTGTGTAACTTCCTGGAAGCTCCTGCATACTCCCATCATGCTTCAGTAGCAGTGCGACAGTTGCAACATAAACTGTTGCCTGAAGCGCCATCGTCCAGGCTACAAGATGCTTCCTATTACATCCACAAGGAAAAACAAGGAGGACCTTACACTGTCAATCCACCGAGATAAATTCACTGAAGCTCGATGAAGAATGTCACAGTGTTGTTCTAGTTAGAGCCACAACTTCTACAGAAGCACAGTTTAGTGTCGTGTGTGGTGAAGGGGCGGCTAATGATTACTTGTCGTCTCTTAGTAGTTCAAAGTTTGCTAGTAAGTTTAATATTTACACTTTGGGGACAAGTTTATATAATTTCCTTGGCTGCATCGTATTTCTTCACTGTTAAAGCTCCAGACGCCTCTGTTGTTTTATTTTTAGAAATGTCTGAAGCACCCTATTTATTTTATTCCTGGCCTGAAGTAGCCAGCGCACAGTTGCTTACCAGTTTGTTTGCTGTGCCGGGAGCTCTTCAGCTGTTCCGTGATGTGTCCTCGGAACATCACAGCCCTGCACAGCGTGATGAGTCTGCTTTGTTTGCATGGGTCTTTTATCAGGGTAGAAACTGAGAATTTCTATCATTGAGGTCAATGTTGTAATGTTCTGCAGTGGAAGAGCTACCGACCTAGTACAAAACTAAAATGGCACTAGGTAGACCGTATACCTCTGCTGATGAAACCACCTTTACATCAGCTATATCCAGATTTTATCTGGTTCAACAGCTCATATCAGTCACATCCATCCCGTCCATAGTGGCTGCTGACAAATACGATATTGGCTAATTTTGAAATACATTGGTTCTATTATCAGCTTTTGGTGACTTTTTAATAAGCAAGTGATAGGACAGAATAATCCCAGCTGAAGTTTCAGTCACCAGCTTGTTTTATCCAGAGCTTTCAACAGTCTCTGGACTAATTACTCCTTGAACAGCTCATGATTGGATCATGAGGGGATTTTGCTTATTCAGACGGATTTATTCAAAATAAAATTAAAAAACAGGTGAGATGTTGCTGCTGCCACAGCTTCTAACTTGTCAGTAAATTAACGATTCTGAAACTGAGGTCAGATCTGTGATACCAACGTCCACATCCTTGTATTCAACACGACACCTCAACCGCTGCTGCAGACCTGCGCCACACTGCAGCTCTGTAAATCATCCAATGAATGGGTTTCCTTAATACTTTTCTTTTTCTAAGGGTTTTGGGACAAAGGCTTATTTATTCTTTTCTCCCACCGTTTGAGAAAATTACATCCATTCAGCTGACTCATGTCTGTGGCACCGTAATGAGCCCAGCTTTTCCTCCGCCGCTCCCTTCTAGGCAGCACATGGGAGAAGGTTTTCCAAAGAGGAAAGAAACTTTATATTCTTTTTCCCGACTCAGTCATTATCGCCCTTGACTGGATAATAAAAAAAAAACTGTGTGCACTTAATGGTCCTGCCTCACTTCAAACCCAGTCAAACCCCCAGTTGGTTAGAAATCTGCAGTATTTTCTGTTTGCTGTCATTGTCCGTCCTGTCAGCCCTCGTGGTCATTAAAATACCCGTTCATTTTGGCTGCTGACGACCGGCACTCAGGGCGTGGGAAATAATCTCACAGCAGATAGAGGCAGGCCAGACAGGCTTTGAGCTGTGGTGGCACTTGAAGGTTTGGTGCCCTTTTGAGATTGTCAGTGGACACAAGGGCTCAGGTTGACAGAGTCCAGGCCAACACAGCTGTCCTCTGCAGTCACCGTGTCACATGCACAGTGTAAGGTCATGAAGTGCAACTCAAAACCATCCTTTGTGTAATTAAAGCTCCTTACACCCTCCCGTTGATTGATTCAAACTTTTAAAACTCTTAATTTCCTTCATACGTTAACCATTTCAGACGTAATGTCCAAGCGGTCGATCTTGTTAGAGCCTCGATCTGTGTAATGAGCTCATTGGTTCCCTTGAGAACAGTCACACCACTGAATTAGCACAGTTTTGATGGAACCCAGGTCCATGTGGGTCATTATAAATAGCTGTGAATGAGGAATAAAAAGCACGTGTGATGCTGTCTACTGCCCTAGTTAGGTCAAACGTTCTATCTAGAGCCACCTACAATATATACAGGCATCTGGAGTTGCAGATAATATGGGGGCTTTTTTCATTTACAATGGCTGACATCATGATTGTATCAGCAAGAATGTCTGACTTGTTGTTTTTATACATAGACAGATAATTGTACATCATATACGGGGTTTATACTGATGTGTGTTAACTGTCTATCTGCACTGGAGGTGACGGGGGAATATCAGTCCTGCTGGACCTGATTTCTATTTCTGGACATCTATAGTTGTTCACCAGTGACTGTGAAGGATTCCTGCTAGACATGCTCAACAAGTTCCTGAATAATAGACAGTGTAGGAGAAAGTGCGTGAGGAGAAATGCAGAACTCTCCCTGGTTCTGATGAACTCATTTCCTCAAATATTGTTTCAAGCTGTTTTCAGACGTAAACTGGGGTCAGACGTGGTCACAACAGGAACGTTTCCCAACACTCAGATGAGGGGTGACCTGGGTAGAGAGAGTGCAGGAGGCAGGACGTGACATTTACGTTTACAGCACATGGACACAGGGGTGGGGCCTCATCGCCTAAAGTTGTCAAATCTCATTTTCTTTCTCAGTTGACATCTTCACCGACGTCTTCTGTGTCTCTTCTTCCAGTTTCTCTACTGTGGTGTGTGAGAAATGTCCACAACAGGCCCACTTTCTAACTTTTCCTGCCTTGTTCTCACATGGATTCACTCGCTCACATTTTCCTGGCTGGAAAAAGTCAGAAGTATGAAGTATGTCCTGAATGTCCCAATTGATTCTGACTGTTGAGTTCTCATGTGCAGCCCTGAGAACTTTCAGGAAAATATCTAGACTTCGTTGTGCATGTTGCCGCCTTATTTAACTGAATAGTCGATGACATAGTGAGTCAACCATCAGTTCTGGCACATGGGGAATAGACTTCCTGCTTGGTGTTCTGTGGTGGGGGTTTACTGCGTCCACACAATTCACAGACTGGCAAGTTAGTTGTTCACAGGAAAGTCTACTTCAACATGATATGATTGTCTGCCTGTCCTGCCTCTCAGTGTATTGTTTTGTGTGTGTAGTTGTATGTTGTAAAGTATGTGTGTACTTCTCTCATTTGAATGAAGTCTGTGAACCTGTTTTTCGTGTAGTTAATGCAAACTAGTGACAAGTGACAAACTATGCAAAGTATTCAACCTTCATCCTGTCGGTGTCCTGGAGATGGAGCAGATTCTTTACTCGCTGGAACAGAACATGTTTTACTTTTTTCTTTTTAAAAAAAATGAATGTGAACAGAGTGAATCATGGACTGAAACTTTGTGTGGTTGTGGGTGTGTGTGCGTTTTGGGTGGAGGGCTTTCTAAACTGGCTCTTTGTCTGTTGCTTCCTGTTGCTTGGTCATAATGACTGACACGGGGGGGGAAATGCATTTGAGTGACGGTCAGAGGGAGGGGGGTGCAGTGACTCCACCTAGAGGCGAACAAGCTGTAAAAGTGTCCACCGCAAAGTCAGAGGAAGGAAATGCTTACCCACACTCTGTTGCACGCACACAGTACACACGCACACACACACACACACACACAGTACACACAGTACACACACACAGTACACACTGTGAGAGAGGTCCTTTTAAGGAAAAGGCTGAGCTCCTACCAGAGCAGAGTGGAGCAGAGGCAAAGCCCTCGAATACAGACGTCTAAATACATCCACACATTTACACACTGTTGTGACTGCATGTCTGGAGATTGTCACAAGATGGTTGACTTGTAAATACAGATCAGCAGATGCGATATAATACTCTGGTCATAGATACTTTCATCTAGCGTAGTGTGACACTTGTGATATGAATCTTTAGTCCTATTTGTTTGGATTATCGATATAACACTTCACCATCCAGCAAAGGAACCACTTATTCCTTTTGATTTTACAGCTGGCAAGTTGGTGTCTGGTGCATTCATCTCCCAACAATGTTACATCAAGTGAAACATGTTCAAGGTTTTGCTTGCTCATTGAGGGAGCTGTTGTGTTTCTCTATACTTTTTAAGCTCTCGACCCTAATATGTGAAATGCCTTGAGATAATGTGTGTTATGATTTGGCAATTGAATGTGTCTAATTCAGCTCCCGTCTCCTTTCTCTCCTTTTCTATTTTCTATTCTTTATCTGTCCCGCAGGCCGAGGCCAGGCTGGCAGCGAAGAGGGCGGCCAGGGCAGAGGCCAGAGAGATCCGCATGAAGGAGCTGGAGAGGCAACAGAAGGAGGTATACGAGTCAGAATACACTCTCTCACGTTTCAAACGGTGAAATACCAGGCACTGTTTGGCTAACACTGCCCACATGTGGCCTGGTGTAGTACGTTGGTTTGATCCAAAGAGAAACCGTTTGTGAAGAGTTGCATGTAGCACATCAGGGAGTTTCTGTCTGGTACTTGAATTACACCTAAAGCAGCTCGGTGTTGTTGGACTTCAACACATTCATGCAGCATTATTACATCAGATATTTGACGCTAGGTGTTATTGGTTGATATGCAGAATAGTAAGAGGTTGTTGTTTCAACCCTGTGTCGGCAGATTGTTTTTCCTGTCGACATGCAGTGTTAAGCTGAAAGACTCCTTTGATCCTGCTGGTCAAAGGTCCGAGGAGTAAACACAGTGTTATAACTAACACTGCAAAGTGTAAGTGAATAAAGAAAAATGCACAGGTACAGTTTAAGACGTAAGAGAATGCAAGATTCCAACGTGTGTTTATCATCACACTGGTTTTACAAGATTAAAGTAATTCTAAAACATATTGAATATAAGTCAGGATCAGCTTATAAACTCTTGATAAATCAGTTCTATCCTAAAATCCCTTCACACGCTGTAAATTATATTTAATAGCTGACGCCGGGCTAATGGGGGATTACAGATAATCCACTCCACAATATTCACAACGATACAAGATCCCTGAAGAGACGTTTTCTTATTTCTTAGTCATGCATTGTACTTTGGGAATATTCTGTTGGGGAATATTAAGCGAAGTAAGAGTCTAAATGTTAGATGGTCAGTAGATGTGGATATTTCTTACAGTGTAGGTTCCTGTTGGGAGGATTAGTGCAGAGTCGGCCAAAGCAATGAGTAGAAAGTCCTTAAAGAGGCTCACTAATTACTCTCAAGAAGGGTTTGAACCTTTTCCAATTAATCGCACGCCAAAAACTCTTCCAGGGCTTTGAATGGAAACTTTCCAAGACACATTCATTTAGAAGTCTTATCAACATGGCAAGAGCTTTGTGGAGATGAAAGAGCAAAGACCAGATAATAACCCTTAACGTTTCACCAGTTCTTACAAACCAATAATTATTCATTCTCTGTTATCTGTAATATACAAATCTGGCCAGTTGGTTTTTATCATGGCTCTTTTTTGTGGCCCTGTCTTCAGCAGTGGAAACTGGTTTTAAATGCATGCTTAATTTTATTCTTTAAAATAAACACAATATTTAGTCGATATTTACTCATCAGTGTACGTTATACATGGTTGATGAGCAGAAAGACCAGAGAGAGCCTCGGCGTCCAGCACCTCCAGTGTCAATGTTGGCACTGGCACGATATTCTGATTTGTGTTGAAACAGGTGCACATCTGAAAGGTCTGTGTGTGTGGTTGTGTGTTTGTACTGCAGGTCAGTAGTGTTTCTCCTTCTCTGGTTTACTGACACAGGTCTGTAGCATGGAGAGTCACACTTTGTTAAGCTCCCTGCTCTTTACCTGCAGGATATATATAAACCATTTTTCCATTATACCATCAAGGTATACTGGGCGGTTATTAAGCAATCACAACAAAGCCCAAAAACAACAGTCTACACACACACCGTCTCACACACACGCACTGTCTCTCTCTCACACACACACACACACACACACACACACAGACCAGACAGCTTAACAATGATTGTTAATCTGGTGTGTATGCCTGTGTGCGTGTGTATGTGTGTGTGTGTGCGCCAGCCGTGCGTCCTAAACCCTTCAGCCGAGTTCTAAAGTAGCTTAGCAGGTTGCGGTCCTCGGTCCAGGCTCCGGTGGAGCAGTTATTATTGTTGCGATGTTGTTGACGTGAGCGATGGGTCGCAGCGCTCACGGCCACGTTCTGAGTTTCCGGATCACTTCTCACACACTGAAGACCGAAGGCAAAGGTGGATTATTGGCTTCATAGCAGGAAACGAGACGTTCTGAAGTCTTAGCGTTGCGTCCTGCCCTGAGCTCTCCAACATGACTGGCCATGGTCTTACCTGCTGACCGCTGAGGAATGCAACCCGTCCTGGTTCCCTGAGGGCAGCAGGACGGCCGGGCATCGGCTCACAGTGAGGGGGCTGAAGGCTGCCCTCACTGGGCGCCCAAGAACCCCTCTGGTCAAGAAGGGGATCTCGGTGAGTTGAATGGAACCGTGGCAAACATGTAAGCTGATTGGGTAACTCACCGATGAGTGGGCATATGGCGTCGCCTCGCTCACTTGCTAATTGGGTGTCCAGACGAGTAATGACTGATAAGTAGTAGACACAGTCCACCCAGTCAGTTATTTATCTGCTATGGACTCTGGTTAATTCTCACATGTTATATTTGATGTTAAAAGTGGAAATGACAGCGTTTGGGCAGATGTCAAAGGTGAAACCGGAGAGAGTTGGAAGTCAGGGGTCAAGTGCAGAGATGTTCCTGTGTTAACTCTCCAGGGACAGGATGTGTTTGTCTCATAGAACAATAGGGATATTTGATGAATTACTGTATTCTGGCATGAGAGCTGGGGATGTGACCTCTAAGACAAAGACGTCCGCTGCTGCGAATCCATTTGTGAGAGCCAGAATCACAAAGCAGGAAATCTGTATGTTGGGCAACTGTACAAGGAGACAGTGGCAGCAAATCTGGATTAAAGTTCTGGGCCGACGGGATGGAAAGTGCAACGGTGAGGTTGGGGTGTGATTTCAGTGTGTTGTGCTGGGGTTTGATCGGTGGGAGGTTCTGAGATGCATGAAACACTGATGCTACTTGAATGAAGCAGCAGTGAACAACAAAATATAATAACAATTAGGATTTGTACACAGTGTTAATCACAAAGACAAGAAAGTGGATTTACTGTGGCAGGTTGAATACGTTTAATTCCACTTTGGCAGGTGAATGGAGGCAGAATTCACCTCATTCTCTGGTGCTGTTAAATGTTTTTAGTAATTATCGGTTTAAATCAGAAAATGAAAGGAAAGCTCTCAACACAGATCTTTGATGTGGATGTGAATGCATGTAACAGCATAGAACACGGCAAACAATATATGTTTGGGGCATATTTACCACAAGTTTAAATGATTATTTGCTTTAATGTGTGTACGTCCTCAAACGTCCCATATTTCATACAACACCCACACGTGTCAGTGCTCATCCAGGCACATACTTGCACCTTTGCATGTCTCTTCTTGGCTACAGTTGATTTTCAGTGACGCATCATGTCATACCTCTCATGAGGCTGATTATTTTCTCCTCTTTTCATGTTTGATATCTTCCCACATTTCCCCTCTTCCCCTCCCCCCGGTGCTGGTGTGTAGATCTTTCAGGTGCAGAAGGTAGGCTTCCTCTTCCTCTTCCTCTTCCTCACCTCAGCCTTAAGCTTGATCCCAACTTGGTTATGTTTATCATCTTTGGCACGTGCAAGAAAATATTGTAAACCAGTCACCTGTGCTCTGTTTTCTGACCTGTACTGTCTCCTTTTAGAAATATTATGGGCTGAACACCAAATTTGATGAGCCTGTGGACAACAGATGGGGAGATATTGAACAATGGATGGTACAGTTTCCGTGTGACAACAATTAAAACCACCCTATCGTGAACTTAATATTTCTGCATGGGTTTATATCTTGTGGTTTTACAGTGTGCCCAGTCTGCTTGTAATTTCCGGATCATTCCTGATAAGCCTGTTTTTTTTTTTTATAAAAGAACAGATTATAATATGTCAGAGCTTGGACATTAACGCTGATCTCACTGACGGAGCAGGCTGCCCACTTGGCTTTCAATCAGCACGACTATCTGCCCTGTTGGTGTGAGGCTGCATGGAGGTTAACACATTGATTACTTGGTTTGAACAGTCCTGCATCATAAGAGAGGTTCGACCAGGAGGAAACCTGTGTGCGACTAATTGTATTAACCACGGTGTGTTTTTGAAGGTGCGTCGGAAGAGAGGTGACAGGGTTTTGGGACAGTGTTCCCATGTTGTTGTTGCTAACTGTGCGTCAGTGGTTTGTTGGCTGGATTACTGGTTGAGTGTGATGCTCACAAGCACGTACTGTAAAGGACTCCTGTGAAACGTTGGTGGGCTGAAATGTAAATATGCAACTCCCTGAACTGGACAAGATGTGTTCCTCCTTCATCCATCCGTCTCATTGATCTTTGACATCTCTCTCCTCCTCCACGCTCTCCCTCCCCCTCTCCTCCTCCACGTTTACTCCCTCATACCTCCCTCCGTCGTCCAGGAGGACAGTGAGCGATACTCACGTTCTTCACAGATAACCAGGGTTTGTAGCTTTCCCTCTGTTTCCGTCTCCTCACGCTTCTCCTCTGAACCGTAGTCTGTCTTCCATCACTTGAAAAGAAAGACACAAGGGAACAACACATTATTCAATGTTACATTCAGGTTGATGAACATGTACTGTGGAGTAGTGACTGTTATAAACATTGCTGAAGTCTATTATCTGGAATATAATTAATTATGATAACGTTCTAATGTGTTCTTGGTTTAATTTGTTGTTAAAATGTTCTATTGTTTTAATAATTCAGGACAATCTAGGTTTTCACAACCCTCATTCTATTAGTGCCACTTAAGTCATTGCATTGTCCAAAGAAACTATAATGTTCTATGTTCAGATATGTTTCTCCATTTACCACAGTTTTCTGTAACCTGGCTTTTATTTGCAGCCAAGAAACTCTTTGAATTTTGGCTTTTATTTGAGATTGTGTTTCACAAAGTACGACAGGAAATCATTGCAATTTTTAGAAATGTGCTTTTGTCATTCAGTCAAGATATTTTGTAACTTAACTTTTGGTGTGAGCATCACTAAGAAAGCAAGAAACCACATTTTGTAGCAGAGGAAACGTACATAAAGCAGCATTAAGTTAATAATCCCAATTTAAAACCACAGGTCACATATAGAGCAGTCGTAGAAGGAGCCACTGGTAAGAAAGATGTTAAAATCCACTGTTCCCAGTCACATGTTGATGTCCAGTCTAACCATCCATTCCAATGCTCTCTCACACAGCTCTCTGACGATGATGAGCGGATGTCAGTGGGAAGCCGGGGAAGTGTCAGGGTCAGTATCACTCAAACAACTCCTCTTTAAACCCCTTTTCTCTTTCAGTCGTTATTACTACAATTACTTTTTAATACCAGACCTGGTCTTCTTCGAGCTTTAGTGGCGTGGAGGCCGTGTGTGTCTGTCCTTGATAATCAAACGAGGTGCGCCAGTGTGGGCGTCACTTGTTGCTGGTTGTGTTGATGTTGTTGTGTTTTTCTGCACAGTCGCCCCTTGATGCGGTCGGGGCTTATGCTGGAGGGGTAAGGGCCGATCTTCTTGAAACAGTCTGGTTTCTAACCTGTCTCGTTGTTTGACTAACACCTGGTTCTGAAGGGAGTCACATAGTCCCAAGGAATGTTTGTGTGTAATGTTTGAATTAAACAGATTTTAGTAGTAAAACGGACATAAACCGTACGACACATTAACGGTCGCATTATGTTGGAAACTCTGCATGAATGTGGACTAACTGAGTCGGTCTCTTATGTTGGCTCATGTATTTGTTGGAGCTTTTGTGAAGGGTCATTGCCAAACTTGGAGAAAGTTCGGATTTGATTTCAACAAAAAGAACACTGTGTTATTTGGCTTCAACCGAAAAAAACCCACGTCAGTTCTATTTCAGGATCTGTTTTGTCTCTAGATTCTAAGTGATGTGTTTTTTTTGGGCAGTTTATCAGCTGAAGTGGTTTGTTTTCGTCTTGCACGTTGTTCCACTGTGACCTTGACTGTACATTTCACCAGTGGCCTGAAGAGTCCGTTCATTGTGCATGTGGATGTGTTGCATGTTGCCTGGATTCTCGAGAAGAGATTTGTCTCGACGGCTCGTGTTCGTCCTTCATGGTTTCTCCGTCTCTCCCTTCACTTAAAGGGCGCCTCACTTAAGAAGCCGAAGAAAAAGAAGAAACATAAGCACAAAGACAAAGATGTACGTGAAAGCTCAAACTGCACAGACCGCCTTCAGAAATGGCCTCAGTGTTTCTCAATCGTGTTCTTTTATTCACAGGGGAACGGCAATGACGATGATCACAGTGTCGTGTCCAGCAGGGTCAGTAGCTGTGTGTCAGACTGATTGTACGCACGTCTGTATCTGGTCGGTTGTTTAGTTGATTGCATGACTCCTCCTGGGGAAGGGAAGTAACAGAAGCTGCCTTCCATCACTCATTCCTCTCTTTTCTCTCTCCTGCTGTCAGAGCTCGAGACTCAGTGATGAAAGCAGAGTTTCCCGCGGGTCCAAGCTAGACCTAACGGTGCGTGTTGCCCCCCCCCCCCCCCCCCAGATCCATGTCACTGAAAAGTCTTATGTTGACGCCTTATTACAATATCCAGCTGTGATCTAGTGTTGATGGACATTTGAAAAATACCGTTATACAAAACCACAGAGGTATGAGAGTGAGCTGGTATTGATAGTTTGTGTGATTGAGGCCAGACACAAACAGGGTGATGTGTTGACTTCATTAGAACTTTCAAAAAGAGGAAACGTCTGTAGAGTTTGAAGGGATTTTCCATTTCTGCTGCACAAAGAGTTGCACAAAGCAAAGTTTGAAATAAAACAGAGGAATTGGCAACTTGAAGCAAAACTGTGTAACTTTTACAGCGCCCTCTGTTGTCTTTTGAACTGATCCACAAGGTTTTGCATTACTCTTGAACTTGCTGGACCTGATGGTGACAGTTGAAACGGAGACTCTCAGTCAGTGACTTCTCACAGGAAATCGTTCCCACTCACCAAAATTTACATAGAGCAAGAACAGACATTCAGGGAGTGACACCAGCATCATTCTCCCAAGTCAGTGAAGCATCAAACTCATTTTGAAGCTGGGTAAAGAAGTGGCATAGTGTTGCATAGAGGAAGGACCTCTGGGTGAAAATAGACCCAGACCTGAAGCTTCTCAACGCAAATACTTTTAATTCAGAAAAACGCTCCTGCTACTTTTACATGGTATAAAAAACCTGTTTCTTTAATTCGACCCTCCGTCTGTCTGCCAGTGTTGAACAGAACAGAGCTCTGCCTTTATAAAGACGTTTGTCTTCACCAGAGAAATGATTTACTGTTCATCCTCAACACTTGTGCTCCTCAGTCGACCAACAAATTGTGTAACTGCCTAAAAACATCTGTCAGACGGATGTGGTGACGTTAGTGTTTGTGTGTGGAGGTTTGATGTTGTCGCCTGTGCTTCTCTCTCCCCCCCACCCCCCCCCCCCCCACCCCCCCCCCACCCCCACTCCCCCCACCCCCACTCGCAGAGCTCCAGACTGAGTGACGAGAGCCGGTTGTCTCGTGCCTCGAGATCAGAGCTGCAGCCGGTGGGTGGCACTGCTCTGCAGACTGTGGTCTTTGTTCTCGTGCCACTAACGGCCTGTGATGTGCACTTCTCTTAGGGACAAAAGTTGTGATCGTGTGCTGCCATATTAACTTGTTTCTATTAACGGCCTTTTGTTTTTTAATGAGTCATATAGTGATTTGTCAAATAAGCTTTCCTGAATAATGCATGCATGTGCAGCACATTTTTGTTTTGTGTTGGATTTCCCAAAGTTGTTACATAGCAGTATAGTGATATATTTTTTAAATGACTTTGTGTTGAAGTCTCTACAAGCACACAAGTTGTCTAGTTGTTTTTCTGTTTTAAAAACGAGCTCTAGTCATGACTTCTGTGTGCGATATGACTGTTTCCTGGGGAAAAGCCACAGAAGCTTTGTTGTAGGTTAAAGTTTCATTGGTCTGTGTTGTGTTGTGCATGTGATTAACTCAACTTGTACAGACAAAGTCCGAGTTACACTTTTGTGCCATGGCATGAATACAATGCGTGTAAGTTACACCTTTGCTGACAAGTTGAGGTGACTTTCCAGAACGCATGCTTTGAACTTCCTGTCGTCTCTTTCCCATCTCCCTCCTTCTCTTGGCTCATTACTCTTCCCTCCTTCTGCCCCTCTCATCATTTCAGAGCTCCTTTGCTTCCTCTGACCTGTACGGCCTCAATGGTCTGTCCTCCTCTAGAAACGCAGGTTCAGCTTTCAATGGTTACCAGGTCTGTATCTCAGACAGACGCACAAACACTTGACAAAGGTTTAGCTGTGTTTTCTTTTCACAATTGGAAAAGGGGCATCTCACAGACAGTGTTCTGTGTTCACACCCCTGAACCACGAACCTCCTGTTTACTCTGTATGCGTGTGTGCGTGTGTGTGTCTGCGCAGTCACATGTGCAGAACTCCTTATATGAAGACAGCATCTGCAGTGGATCACGCAGACTCACTGGATCCAGCTCCCATGTAAGACTTAGTTGGAAAAATATGGGTTTTGTTGGTTTGGCAAACATGAGAGTGGCCATGTTTTTGTGAAATAACTGAGTTGGTGTGCGACTAACAGTTACAGATGCTTTCTGTCTGACATGAGTTGGACCTTATTGACTTACTGACTGACAGAGGGGTTGCTGCTGCTGCATGGGGAAGACTTTGCATCTATTATGATCTAGTTCAACGTTTCAGTTCTGTTGTGGTTTTGGAAACGACACATTTTGCACGAAGCTGATAGTGTCGTAGATTCTGAATTGCTGTGTCACGAATCTCCCCGCGATGCGTGTGCTGCCTGTTGTGTTGGACTAAGTGATCCTTTAAAGATTGCCTTGCTTGCGTTGGATTGCTCGTGTCCACAGCAACATGACGGTGTGTTTTTCTCCGCAGCCATTAGACTACACTAGTTATCGCAGCTCCGGGTCCAGAGCCTCCAGCAGGGCCGGTTCAGCCCGGGCCAGCCCAGTGGTGAGCTCTTCCTCCTCAGACACCCTGCTACCCACAAAATGATGAGGTCGTCATGTTCTTACACTGCAGCATTGAGTTATGATCCACTGTTTCACATCAGAGAGAATCCAAGACGCACCTAAAGCTACACGCAGCATTAAAGGGCCCTCGCACCATTTGTGCAGATTGCAGATGCTGTGCTGTCACTGCAGAGCGACAAGATACAGAACCGTCATGATCCTTGAGTTCTGCACTAAACATCAAGATTGTTCTCTTGTGTGAACACATTAGCACAAGAAGGTGGTGGACATGGAGTCTACTTTGTAACTGGAGAACAAGATGCAGTGTGACATTTCAACTAGAGAGAAATATGAAAGTGGAAGAAAGCGATGAGGTTACTCCGGAGCAGCAGTGAAGTAAGAACATCACCGATGAGCTTGTGCCGTTAACGGATGAGGAGAAATTGAAAGAATAATAAATAAAAAACTTTATTTATGGCTGGTGCCAAAACTTGGTGTCAACCGGTGCAGAATCCAAAGATCATTAAAGGTTCTTTGACGCCACAGCATGTGCACAAAGGTGCGAGGGCCCTTCAGTGAGGTGACATGAATTGAAACTCTTAGGTAACTGGTAACATCCCACAGTTCCCAGCCTGTAGCAGCAACTGGGCTTTAGTTCAGGCTTGTTTTGGATTTAGATGTGTGTCGATCCATCAGCTGTCAGTGTATGAAGCGATGGGCTGCACCAGAATGTGACGTCAGTGACTGGGAAAGGAATGATCATGATTTATAGATGTTATTTTTATTAATGGACAGTGTGATGCATTCATCAATGTTCTAGTTCATCCCCTTTCAAACATGCAGCTTGTCCAGTTACTTTTTTCTTTGAGAAAATACAAAAATAGGAGGTTGATGATTTGATTATTTTAAATCCAAAGAAAAGAATGTGTAAATTCTCCACTTCTACATATGCTTTGTTTCTCCGACTGGTTTTTTGAAGTGGCTGGTGTTTCTTGTTGCAAATGTTTGGCTCCATTGTTGACATGTCTCGCCCCCTGCTGGCTGATGTAGGACAACTGCAGCTCTGTTGCCAGTTATTTGAGGAGTGCGGCCGGTGGCAGTGGCCTCCACCGGGACCTGGACGATGTTACTATCCCTGACTTTTCAGATGTGAGTCTGTCGGCACCCACCGGCGGCAGAGGCTGGGATGTGAGCTGGATTCCTGCTCGATTTGTTTTGCCGCTCATCCTCACTCTCTGTGTGCTGACTCCCAGTTTGTCTAACAACCAGATTGTTTCTGAGTGTGTGTGGCTTGAAGCAGAAATGGTGGATTATTGCTATTATTGCTTTAACACATGATTTGTTGTTGAATGGGCAGAATGTCAGATGGATTTCAGACCAGTCGATTTCCACATCGACTAATCATTTGCATGATGTTCCACATTAAAATATAAGCTGTGTTCATTAATATAAAACAGGTTGAGCTGTTTTGTGTGTGGTTTTTTGAGTAGGAAGCATCAAGGTTTTATCACTGCTGCCTGTTCCCCCCTCCCCCCCCCTCAGTCCTTTTGGCCTTGTGGCCTCTCTATGATCCTCTGATTCCTCTGACTGTAGTTTGTTTTGTCTCAAAAGGTGGAGGACAGAGATTATCTTGAGAAGGTGAGTGGACCACTCGTCACTCAAAATGCATTCAGTGATTTCAGTTCATGGAGAACATTGACAATGCGAATTTAAGAGCTTTTTTAAAATATGTATTTTGTCACTTTTCTTAGGGATCTCGAGCAGCTTCTGCCTTAACTGCAACAACGCTCCCATCCTTGGGTGGGACGTCCTCCCGAAGGGGAAGTGGAGAGACGTCCTTAACTGTAGACGCTGAGACGTCCATACGAGAAATCAAGGTAATGCTGAAGAAATGAGAGGGAGGAAGAGGAGAGAGAAGCTTCCTGTGCGTCCACATGAGACTCTGATCAAAAAGAAATGATAAGAACTTTAATCTCAGTTGATGTTTAAGTAAGAAGTTGTTGTCTGAGCGTGGAAAGAAGACAACAGATCCAAGGAAATGTTCTTCTATGCAGTTCTGTGCTCGGTTCATACCATTTGCATTCTTTCTTCAAAGCACTTCTGTCAGTGTGACTGTTGCACCAAACCTTCTGCTTCCCTCTTTCTGATGCTGTCACCCTGTGCTTCTCTGCTCACTGTCACCACTGCCTCTGCCTCTGCTGCTGCCCTCTTCACCAGGAGATTCATGAACTGAAGGATCAGATTCAAGATGTGGAAATCAAGTACACGCAGAACCTAAAAGAAGCTAAGGTATAAGCCCCAAAATCTGCTGAGCGTGCACTGGTTACTGCAGATCGATAAACCAACTGACGATTCTGAACTGAAACTGAAATAAATGAAAGTTGTAGTTTTCCTAACTGTAAAACATTTGCTACAGGATCAATACTGGTGCTTTAGACTCAACACAAATATTCACACACGTTGACAAGTTGTGTGAAAATGCAAATGGATAAACTTGCATCTGCATGCTTCTGCCTTTCTTCATTACGGCCTTCATGTCTTTACTTCAACCAGCATTTAAACCTGTGAGATGCAGATAAGTCGTCACCTCCTACATCCGTCTGTTCTCTCTTGTGTTCGTGACCTCAGGACACGTTATCAGAAGTGGAGGAGAAGTATCGTAAAGCCATGGTGTCCAACGCTCAGCTGGATAACGAGAAGAACAACTATATGTATCAGGTGGACACGCTCAAGGACTCGCTCATGGAGCTGGAGGAGCTGCTGTCTGAGTCCAATAGAGGATACGAGGAGAAGGTCAAGGTACATGAGGGAGGACGGGATGATGGTCTGAGAGCTTTATAGAGTTTGGCCACTTGAAATTCCAGTAAAGTCGAATGACTCAAACCTTGATGATGACTTCAAACTGCTTGTTTACCGAGGACGGATGCTCAAAAATGAAAACACTCAAGTTTTATCTGTTGTCAAACTCTGTTTCGCTCTCCACAGGATTTCGAGCGAGAGAAACACGCCCACGGTGTCCTTCAGTTCCAGTTCAGTGAAATGAAAGAGACACTAAAACAAAGTGAAGAGCTGCTGAATGTGAGTATCTGTCTCCCAGTGGGATAACGTGTTTACTGACCTGTGGAAGTGGACATGGATCCTCCTCTGGGTTCAGATGGGAAATGGTCTTTATTTATACGGCGCTCTTCTGGTCTCGATGACCACTCAACAGTCCAGTTTGACAAACCACTGCTCGTCACTCAGTCTGTCACTTAGAGAAGCTTCTTCTTTCTTCATCCACCGTTCGCCTGCGCTGCGTTTCTCTTTTCTCTCTCTCTTCCTCTCTCTTCCTCTCAAGCTTTGTTTTCCTTTCTTGCCACTCAGGAGATCCGTCAGCTGCGTTTGAAACAGGATGGTTTTGTTAGAGAAATATCTGACCTGCAGGAGACGGTGGAGTGGAAGGATAAAAAAATTGGGGTACGGCCTGTGAACCCTTTATCTTTAACATTTGGTATTGTCTCTCCTTTGCATGATGCTGAACACCTTTTACTTTCACTTCTTTTCCACAACTCCCTTCCTCTCTGCCACTCGGCTCGGCTCAGGCCTTAGAGCGACAGAAAGAATACACGGACGCAATCCGAACTGAGCGGGATGAGCTCAGAGAGGAGTCGGTGAAGCTCAAAGACATTCTGAAGGTACTCGGAGAACATGTCTGTCTCATTCCTCTTGTGCTCAACGTCAGCGATGTGTGAGCGTTTGGGAAATACAGTTTGAAACTATGATGGTGAAAAATAAGGTTTTCAATATATTCTTACCGCGTTAACTACAGTGAATCTTAAAGGGATAGTTATCTACTCACCACTATGCCGATGGAGGGGGGGTGAAGTGTTTGAGTCTCAGGGGTAAACAGCGTTGCAGCCGAATCCAATACAACTGAAGTAAATGGTGTCCTCTTCTTCAGTTGAATAAAACCACAGACAAAAGATAACGTGTCTTGTTGTGTTCTGTTGTTTAAAATTCTCTGAAAATGTGATTTAATTCGCTGATTCTATTCGATGAAACTTGTTCTTATAAAAGCCAAACGGACATTTAACTGTCGACTCATTGACTGAACTAATGTTGTGACTTTGTCCTGTGTTTAGAAACATGGAATCGTGTTGGGACCTGATCTAAGCGTCAATGGGGACATTGGTGAAGCAGACGTTGACGGCTCCTCCTCTGGAGACGCTGCTCAACAACCAGCTCCGGACTCTCAGACAACAGAGGGGAACAGCATGCTCGGTAAAACCCACTGTGGAACTACAACTTTATTTCTTTTGAACGCATGGCTCATTTTAACTTGTGTTATTTTAACTGTGATTTGCACTGATCTTAAAGGATAAACCTGGTGATAATCTAGATTTTTCTTGAGATTGGAATCAGTCCTTGGAACCCTGGGCCTTGGAAAACAGTGGGTGACGAATGATCTCACCACAAAGTCAGTGTTCTAGATGTTCTGGAGCCTGCAGCTCACCACGAGAGCCTTTTATTAAAGAGAATTACAATCAAAGTCTGTGGCAACTTTCTGCCAGGTTGTTTGAAACTGTTAAAGGATTCAGAACAGCTGCCAAAGTTTCAACAAGTCAAGTAACAACAACAATAATGTATTCTACTTACTTTACTATGTGTTTTACACTTTACCATAGAGCTGCCTGCTGCCATAAATAATAACAACACTAACACACACACTATTTACTCCTGTTGGACAAATGCTTGTACGTCGTTCTCAGTACAAAGTTGTCGGGCTTGTGTCTGAGACCAACAGACACGAGTGGGATGTTGAACTTGAGTCTTTTCATTATTGGCGAACAACATCATCAAGAACGGTTTTGAGAGTCACCAGCTTTATCCTTTGAAACTAAGATCACTAACTTGTCTCGTCTTCATCGCTAACGTTTTGACCTTTTATATCATTTCTCTTGCACCTTTCGCATCGTTCATGTTATTTCCATTTCACAAGCAAATCTGGTCGTGTGTGTGGTGTTGGTGTGTAGATGATGACTGGTCTCTCGTAGCATATCGACAGATGTGTAGAGACATGTGGATTGTTATACAGATGCTCTTGAGCTGCCAGTCTCTGGCTTCTCTTCTTGTCAAACAGCTGTTCGGGGGATCGAGATCTTCTCTTCGGTGTCGCTCCTGCCTTTCTTCTTCTTGTGCTTCTCTTGGGTACCTTAACTCTCGTGCTTCTCTTTCCGGGCCTCTGAATCAATTGGGTGTTCTGCCCATATCTGCGAATGTGCTTCCTGATGAAGACTTTTTGAAAATCATGTCTTAAAGTCTACGTTTCTTTGGCCTTTTATCACCATGTGCTCTTCATGATCTCCCAGGCAACACAGAGGAGACTGAGGAGGTGGATCCAGATCAGCATCCAGACATTTTGAAAGAGGAAGCCAAAGAGAACCAGTTGAGCTCTGATAAACTCTGTGATGCTGCTGTGTCCACAATGGAAACATCAGCAGCTGCAGAAGAACAGCCTACAGACGAACAACAGACAGTGGACGAGAGCACTGGAGGAAGCGACATCAGCAAAGACTTGAATGTTGACATTCCTGATCATCCAGTTACTGAAGCCAAAGATATAATTGTAACAAGTGCTGAGGAGAATAGTCCAGACACAGAAACAACCACAGGTGAGGCAGGTTTAGTGGAGATAGAAACCGAAAGCAAGAGGGATGATTTTAAACAGACATGTGACGACAAGCTTAGTGAAAATATACAGGAAGCAGCTGTGGAAAGTGATTTGAGGAGTAAAGAATCATGTCCTCAGCAAACAGATGTGAAGGACATCTCGAGAGACGTAGAGAACGACGAGGCAGAGGAAGTAACGAGTAAATCTCAGGGTGCTGCTGCGTCAGGGAAAAGGAAGAAAAAGAAGAGAAGAGGCAAAAAGAAAGGGAACCAACAAAAAGAGGAAACAGAAAAAGAAAGCAGCAAAACAGAAGCGAGTGTAGAACCAGATAAAAAAGATAATAGGTCAACAACAGAACCTGATATAGACGATTCTGAAATCCTCAAGGAATCAAAGATGGATCAAGTAGAGAAAGAGCAGGTGGGGAAACAAACTGAGGAAGTAGAAGCAGCAAAATCACTCGAACCAACTGAAACCGTTTCTCTCAAAGAAGCTTCCACAGAACCAAGAGAGGATCATGTTACAAACGAGCAGGACAAGGAGCAAACTGAGGCGATACAAGAAATAAAAGAAGCGGCACCAAGCGAAACCCTTTCTTGCACTGTAACTCCCGAGGAAATAAGAGTAAGTCCTGTAACAAGTGAACAGAACAAAGATCAGAGTGAAACAGCAGAAATAATCGAGGTGGTGGCACCGACTGAAACTTTTTCTCAAAGTGAAACCCCGAAGGAATTATGCAGAGAACCCAGAGAGGATGAGCAGGGCGAAGAAGAACCAGAGAAAGTTGAACCATGTCCTCCAGAGACCCGTCTCAGTGCATGTGATCTCACCGACCCCTCCAACAGCACAGAGAGCACCGATGGCCCAGACAGAAAGTTCACTGACAGTGTAGATGAGTCAGATCTCTCAGCTAATGGTCACATCGTCCATCGTGAGTCCAAAATCATTGATAATGCAGAGGATGAAGAAGTTGATGAGATGAAACCTGAATGTAAAACTGAGGGAAACACTGAAGATGAACCACACGTTCCGAGCAGCATCGATGTTGCTGCTGATGTCTCTGAGTCCACAAACATTCAGGAGGGAATAGACCTCACGTCGGCCTCGTCGCCAGATTCTGAAGACGTCACAGTCTGTCTCAAAAGCTCGTCTGACTCCGAGCCTCAACCAGAGCCATCATCGCTGAGGGATGAGTCTCCCATCGAGGTTCCTGATGAAGATCCTGAGGAGACAACTGAGACACTGAAAGACGTAGAGGCGGCAGGAACAGAGACCGAGCAGGAGTGTTTTCCTCTCGGTGTCACCGCTCCGGAGCTAAAACCAGATGAGATAGAAGAAGAGCCAGATAAAAAAGATAATAGGTCAACAACAGAACCTGAGATAGACGATTCTGAAATCCTCAAGGAATCAAAGATGGATCAAGTAGAGAAAGAGCAGGTGGGGCAACAAACTGAGGAAGTAGAAGCAGCAAAATCGCTCGAACCAACTGAAACCGTTTCTCACAAAGAAGCTTTCACAGAACCAAGAGAGGATCAAGTTACAAATGAGCAGGACAAGGAGCAAACTGAGGCAATACAAGAGATAAAAGACGTAGAGGAGGCAGGAACAGAGACTGAGCAGCAGTGTTTTCCTCTAGGTGTCACCGCTCCAGAGCTAAAACCAGATGAGATAGAAGAAGAAGAAGAAGAAGAAGAAGAAGAAGAAGAAGAAGAGCTGGACCGAGACGTGAAGGAACCTGGAGGTTTCATCGAGCCAGGAAGCTCCTCACGGGATGAAAATGGTGACGGCGCATCATTAATGACAAACCCAGATGCGTTAGACACCGAAAAGAGTCTGTTAGAGACTGAAGCTCAGGTGGAACATTTAGATGATGTAGAAAACCAGACATTAGAGTGTGTGGAGCTGAAGGATGAATCAGATGCCAAAGAAACAGATGAGATCGATACCAGTGAGAATCTAAATACACCTCAGAAAGAATCCTCCTGTTCTCCGGCTGAGCTCCTGCATGAATCCAGCAAAGACAAATCTGAGGATGACCCGTCTCCACCTAAACAGCAGGGCAGTGATGAAGAGGATGGCGAAGATGAGGAAGGGCAATCTTTCGATTTTGACGACATAGATGTTGAGGCAGCTTTTGAAACAAATCAAATTGAAGACGAGGAAATCGAGGAGGGAGTTGAAGCCGTGTCGGATCCGAGTGAAAATACACAAAACGAGTCAACTGAGAGAAACGATGAGGCGTCTAAGTTTGATGAGTGTGACCAGGTAGAGTCAGAAACAACACATGAGGCCACAGCACATGAGGCGAAGCACAGCACAGAGGAAGGAGCGGTTTTAAATGTTGGAGAGTCGGGTGTTGTGGCAGAGGACGTTAACCAGGCAACGTCTTTTCCAGTAGAGGAAGGACTAGTTAAGCCGGAGTTGCAGGGGGACAGTCCCGTCCACGTAGCCAGTAACAAAGAGCCACCGCATTCAGGCAAAGACGTGAGGAAGAACAGCAAGAAAGGCAAAGGAAAGGGCAAAGAGGAGTGTAAAATGTCTTAGTTCAGGTGCTTTATACTGTAGTACAGATTTATCTCCTTCAGTAGTCGTCGCTTAGCTCTTAAAAAGGGGTAGATTAGATATTTGCAAAACCTCGCAGCACTTTTTTTGAACAGTGGTGTATGTGTATGTATGTTATTTTAAAAAATGCACAGTCAAAGTCCAAACATCAGTTTTCATTGAGGTCACATGTGCAAAAGAAAGGCTCATTTGTGGAGAGATGTAAACTGAGAGGAACCAGTAGTTTGACCAGTGGACAGAACTTGTATTGATGCACATGTAATATGCTGCTTGTGACGTTTTATTGATATTGTTTCGTGTCTCTGGAATAGAGCCACAGACCAATTGTTCTGCTTGATGCAACTGTTATTCCCTAAAAGAGCTCATTCTCATTAAAGAGGCTATATATAAGTTATCACTACATAGCGCTCTATGTACAGCTGTTTATTTCCCAGCGTAAAAGAAAGCTTCAGTTTCGATAGCGTCACTGCTGCATCCAGTCCACTGCTGCTCAGAGGACGTATTATTATGACCTCGTGTCTCGAACATGGCAAGCGACCATCACCGGCAACCATTTCCAGAAAGACGCCACCTTTTGGTAGCAGAGTAAACTTACATATAGCACCTTTTAAGACTGTAGCAATCTGGCTTTTTACATTTTATACATGTTGTGAAGGTTAAAGTGAAAATATTTAGTTCAGACACTTCCAAGCCTCTGAATTCTAAAGCACATTAATGTATGATAAATTGATAAATACATGTTTTATACATTATGTTGCACTTCATGGAGAAGATGTCTGTGGTCCCTGAACAATGAAACACCAATAAATCCCCTGTTGATACCTATTTGATCTGTTGATGGAAACTCATTTTGGTTTTTAATGTTAAAACCGTATTTCTCTGTTGTCACACATTGTGTGGTTGTAAACATGTCGTGTGACTGTAGCTCCACCAGCTGCACTGACCCTCCTCTCCACAGTCTGTGCATGCTAACACACACCCCCCCCTCACACCCCACTCCGTCACACCCCCCCACATGGATTCCTGTTGTGTTGCATGCATCAACCTCGCTTGACCCAGCACCCCTCACACCTCACCATCTCCCTGGTTCTCCCCACCCCTGGTATGTTCACTGGTTTGGTTCTTATTTAAAAGATGGACTCTAGCTGTTGTGAGTGACTGGTGCTTGAGTTGTCTTGATGTGTGTTTTGTCTTTTAGAGATTCGCCTGAGGAAACTGGTGGATGAGCGTGAAAAGATGATAGAACAGGTGAGTCGGTGATTCTCCTCTGAGACAGTAATAGTGTTTACTGATGATTTGATAATCGTCCCCAAGAGGGATCACAATGTACTTTTATAACAATGAATATAGACGCTAGTTTATTTGGATATTCTAACATACCTAGGATATGTTTTTGTTATCCGGCTTTACTTAACCTAACATTCTCCGTCCTGGATAACTTGTGCTACAAAGCTGGTCATCAACTGTTTCAGTTTTGAGTCTGTTCATCTGACGGAGGCAGAGTCTTTAAATATGAGCGATGTCGTGACAGTTTACATTTACTCTCCACATGTTGTCATGGGAACTGAACACTGTAAATTCACCACTTGATCACTATAAGCAAATCATAGCACAGCATCTATATAGGTATGATTCCATCCCAACCCTTTTTGATCCATATAAAAGGTTGATCACCTTGTGGTTTCCCCTGTTATCAACTCAATAAGCCATAGTAAAGAAACTCTGTGTAAAATGCTCCAGCTGCCACAAAGACCTGCTTTTAATATTTACTTTTCAACTGGAACCAGTCAACTAGGAGCCGAGAATCATTAAAATAAAGAGAATATAACTGAGTAGCTGAGTGAGTGACTTTTCATCTGGTGTCACCATCAACAGGTGAAGAAGCTGAAAGCTCAGCTGGAACAGAAATCACCAAAGAACGGCACAGACAGCGGCTCAAGCCCAGACGGGGAGGTTCTGGAAAATGGAAATGATCCTAACATCCTAGAAGTACAGAGTAAGTGATGAACATTGATATTTAACTCGAACGTCTCTGCTGCTGCCTCCTTCGAATCAACAATGTTTGTTTTGAATGTTTTCCAGGAGACTCGAGCAGGCAAATGAGCGACTTGAAGTTCAAACTGGTGAAGGCCGAACAGGAAGTCACAGCTTTAGAGCAAAACGTAAGCCGAGAGGAGTCGTGGCTGTTCGGTGGGTTTGAAAACACAACAATGTTCTGAGTCCGAGTTGTTTTCTGTCGTCCAGGTGACCAGACTGGAGGGTCAGGTGACCCGCTACAAGTCTGCAGCCGAGAACGCAGAGAAAGTGGAGGACGAGCTGAAGGCGGAGAAACGGAAGCTCCAGAGAGAGGTAGAGTGTTGCTTCCTCACACTGCAGGTTGTTCAGCTGGCTCCTTTCCACCAGCAGTCGTCTCAATCTCCCACGTTTCACCCAACAGCTGCGGTCGTCCCTGGACAAGGTGGAAGAACTCGAGTCGAGCAACAGCCACCTCTCTAAAAGAATGGAGAAGATGAAGTCCACTCGCGGCATGGCACAGACTCCATAGCACCAACCCCCCCGCACATCAAATCCACCAACCTGTGTCCAGAGCTGGCTGATCACATGGAAAACAGACATCCTGCACTCTGTCCGTCGTCTGCCTGACGGCAACATTAGGAAAAATTAACCCCAAAAACCCAAGTTAGTTGTTTAATCTACAGAATAGAGACGTCCACAAAGCAATGTGCCATTTTTCTCTGTTTTCTGTCTGATGAGAAAGAAATTCATGAAGTGGGGGAGGAGATGTTTGTGCACCTCATGACTTTGGTTGAACCTCTGCACTGCTCTAGTTTAGCATGGGGGGGGGGGGCACATGAGGAGCCCGGGGACAGAACGGCACCAAGAAGACATGTCCGTTATCCCTTGTAGCAGGAATGTGGCACCGCCCTCTTTCTACTGCCTCTAGTCAGGATTCAGGATGTGTACTTGCCGTGCTCCCACTGAGGACAGAGAAATCCAAGTGGACACAGATCCCAGTGCAGTGGACAGTACCAGCGGCCATGGCCCAAGACTTTTCCCTTAAGAGGGCGCGAGTGCTTTTGTGTGTTTTTGTGAATGAATGAGCGGAACTCAAGTGTATTTTGTTTCTTTTCTGACCCAAAGCCAAATGACATTTAAAAAGGTAAATGTTGGGGTGTCAGTCCAGTTTCTCTGCGTTAAAACAAACTGACCACGGCTTGTTTAGTTTCTACGACACAATATAATCGTCACGGTGAAAATGCTTTGAGCTGTTGCAGCCTGGTGTCGGCCAGCAGCCGGTCGCAGGTTCATTGAACAGTTTGTCCCACAGTGTGCAGCCGCCCTTCTGATGCACACTCATATCTCTGCTTGTTTCTGCATCTTATAGTCGGTCACTGGTTGGCTCTCATGCTCACACTTACTGAAGGAACGCGGCACCGAGGACTCAAGGTGCCGTCAGACTGAACTCACTGTGGAGATGCTGCTCCACTGTTTACATAGCTTTACCATGTTTGTAAGGAAACTGTCATGTCTGTGCAATAAAATGTCAAACATATCAACATGTGGGCATTTCTGTGGACACCAGACTTATTGTAAAATCTTCTGTATGAAATACAATATTGTTGTACAGTTAGTAGTTATACTGTATTTATGGCGATGCATATATTTTTCCTTGTTATCCCGTTTAAAGTGAAGATTTTAAAGAGTCATGGTGGTTTATACATTTCTTATAAAGTCACAACACTGACAATCTAGAAAACTTAATGAAAGTAACATAGGTGAGACTATGATGAAGAGATATAACGCAGTTTTATTTTGAAGGACCTGAAGTGAAAGTTTTGTACTGGACATAACTCATAATTAACAGTCAATAAGTCAAATAAACACATGAGGAGGACACAGGCTCCATGGGGCCTATTCTACATTTTAGGTTTCTCTGCACACTCATCCAGGTTTGGTGAATGGCCTGCTGGGTAACGTACTGTCAGAGTCCTCCTTTGTCTTTGTGGCCGACACGCTGTCGCAGTAAGTTCGCTTTTGAATGCGCTGAATCATCCTGCGACCGTAAAAGTCCCGATAATCCGATGGAAGTTCGTCCAGAGTGTGAAGAGCCCTCTCCAGGGCCTGGAGGGCTCGAGCTGCAGCCACTGGGTCTTTGTTACCGTATGGGTCCTTTTTGTCATAACAGTCAGCCGGTAGGTGGCGCCAGAACACGTTCACACCCACACCAAACTGCAGTGCAGTGGTGTTATGGAACCACAGGGCTGCAGGACACAGGGACACTGGATTAAGACTGAGGCAGTTTCACGTAATCAATCATTTATAATTTCTAGTACATTATTACTTCTGTGACTAATGTGGACGACTCCTTACCGGGGATAAAGAGCAGGTCTCCAGGCTCAAGCACGCACTCGTACAGCTTTGCCTTTAAAAAGTCAGGAAATCGTTTCAGATCTGGAGAATCGATGTCCAGAACCTCGGATTTATCACCTGCTGGGCGACGTTCAGATTAAAAGGCAGCACTGTAGCATTATACCAAGATAAAAAAACAGACAATTCAATATCAGAGCCTAAAATGAAAACGGACATGAATTCAAACAGGATGCATCTGTCCATCGTTACTCACCTGACAGGTAAAGGTGCAATGCATCCTGGGGGCTGTAGAGGACCACTCTCTTCCTCCCTGTCACCTGAGCCAGCAGGTTATCCATCACCTGAAGGACGAGCAGAGACAAGAGGAGACAGCTTATTGAGGCTGCTTCTCATCTAATGTCTTGTCTGTTAGTGCACAGACATTTCTACAAGCCCCCCCCGCCCCCGGGCGACCTCTCACCTCTTGACAACATTAACAACATCACATTAAATCACTCACATCGTAGTGGGTCCACAACTGCAGACCACAGGAGCTGATACGGAAAACACTGGAGAAGAACTGATCCGGTTCAAAGAAGTGTGGGACATGAAAGTCCTCTGCCAAGTGCGGGAACTGTTTGTTCAGGTCCGCAGGTTCCTGTGGGGGAGGGGGAATACTTTTTGCTGTATTAATATTTATATATACATAAAAACCCTTTTGTTTAATTGTAAAAAGGACAGTAGGTTTTTTTCACCGAATTTAAAAGTCTACATACCTTTCGCACGTCCTCTCCCAGTGATCGTAGATAATAGTGCTCATCCTAAAAAGGAGTTTGTGTCATTTAAAGAATACAACGTACTGTGAAAAAAGATATTTCCATACTGTTATTTTATGATTCTTACCTCAGACAGGAAGAAGTCTGAGTGTTTTTTCTCAGATGCCCTTTTCACAAACTCGTTGAAAGGTAAAGTCCTGTGAAGAATCAGTAGTGATTGAGAAATCTGAAGTGAGAGAGTGAGAGAGAGAGAGAGAGAGAGAGAGCTCACTTGTACACAAAGTTCTTGTGGAGGAAGTCCATCTGTGGTACTGTGGATACGTGAATCTTCACATCCTGGTCTCCTCCTCTCAGTCTGAGATATTCAAGGGTCCACTTCTCCAGACACGGCCCCAGATCCACACCTCTGAGCAAGGCAGGTCTGCGCTGAAAGACAATACTCGATTGATTAGGAGACAATTTACTCCAAATTTGTTTACCTACATGACGTAACGCTTCACCATATATGACCTACACAGACATTCACAAGTGACGTGCGCGGTGATCTCTGTCACGGCAACAAAATTCATAGAATCACTTCCTGTTTGGCAATTTCTTCATAAAGTGAAAGCACAAGGTTTGTTTTCATTGCTGCAAGGCTTTATATCAACGCTTTTATTTTGGAAAGTTGTGGACATGCAGTTTATGAAATATAATGTGTAAAGAAATCAGAATCCAGTAAATCACAGATGCATGAACAGCTTCACTGCAGATAAACCAGGTAGGATGAGTCCGCTCTGCACCATAGAGCCCATCACCACCGGACATAGATCACAGCCCAACCAGGAAACACGCAGGATGTCACGTGAAGGAAGGTTCTGCTGTGAACAGGTCGAATCTGGACTTTACTCGATTCGATCGACTAAAAAACGGTGAAACAGGAAATGAAGACGCAGCCATGGAGGAAGCCCTGGGTTCTACCTCTGGACAGATGTCTCGCAGGAAGACGTCCCTGTCCACTTGTGTGAATATGGACACCGGTGTCCTCTCCTGGTCCTCCATGTCCCAACTGTCCGGGGGTAAACACCGGGTGTTACACTCCTAGTGGTCCCCCCAGAAACAAAATAAAAACAAGTCAATGTCCGGAGGTTAAATGATCAGTAAATCTTACTCATAACAAAAAAAACACTTAGTTTGATTCATGTTAAAAAGCTTACGTGTCCCCACGTGCTGTTGCGTCACCACCTGTGTTTTTAAACCGTTCCGCTTGTTCCTCTCCGGAAGACACAAGCACTCGGATAAGAAGAGTTCCGAGGCATTCAAAGATGGCGCTGCCCGTGTTGCGAGGCTGTTACAGGGTTCCGTCCACACTCAGCCTCACTCGGCTGTTCCTGAATGAACGCGTCCTCCTGCACCGCTCCGGGAACCCGCGGCCGGCTCCCCCCGCGGCGGCCGGGGCCCCGCTGCGGGCCTACAGCTCGGACCGGGGCGGGGACAGGCAGAACCAGAAGGTGGTGGTGGTCGGGATCCCCAACCCCCTCATCTGGCTCCGCACCCGGGTCTACTACTTCCTGATCCGGACCTACTTCGACAAGGAGTTCCGCATCGAGGAGTTCACGGAGGGAGCGAAGCAGGTGCGTGGAACCCGGCGGGTGACGTGTGCTCTTGAGCAAAGGCGTGTTGGTTCGCTGCTGTTGGTGAAGAGGACTTTGTTTTGGTGTTGCAGGCTTTCTCCCACGTGTCCAGGCTCCTGTCCCGGTGTCAGTTCGAGGCTCTGGAGGGACTCGTGGCCAAAGACGTGAGTCCAAACCATTATCATCTATGTGTTTATTATCCAAATATGGATATTTATTATATATATATGTTATTATCTATCTGTTCATATCCTCGCAGTTGATTGGAAAGCTGGAGGAGAAGTGCAGCCTGCTCCCACTGAGCAGCCAGAAAGCCCTCTCTGCAGGTCCGGATGAGATCATGTACACAACACCCGGAGACGTGGGGATCTACTACGACGACAATGGTGAGTATGAAACAGCTGATAAATAAACATACCATTAAAAACTATTTATACTATATATATAAAGACGCACTGTTGTTTCAGGAAGGAAGTTTGTCAGTATCCTGATGCGCTTCTGGTACCTGACCAGCGCGACGCTTCCTGACGACACCATGGAGGGAGCTCGTATCTTCCAGGTGTCCCTTGGTGGAGAAGGAGAAGCAGAAACCAAAAGACTGCTCACTGCTAATTATGAGTGAGTAGATGTGTCTCGTGCATATGGAATAAGATTTTAAAAGAGCAAACTCTTACATGGTTCTGATCTTTCCTTGTGTCTGCTGTTCCTGACAGATTCCAAAGGGAGTTCACTAAAGGAGTGCCACCGGACTGGACCATTACAAGGATAGAGCACTCCAAGCTTTTGGATTAAGCTGGTTTCGCTTCTAGGCAGATGTTCCAGTGGAAACTAGTCAAAGACATGAAATTCTCCTCAGTATTTGGTTCCTTAAATTGAGAGATGAGATGAGCTCAAACTAACCAGAGAGGAAAACAAGACATGGGAAGTCAGAGAAAAGCACCAGGACTTGGATTCAGTCACTATTCTCCAGGATGCTCTCCACACCTGTCTGCAGTTTGTCAGTGTTTCTGATTGTATTCTCCACAATCTCTAATATCCCAGAGACTAATGACTAGAACTTGACCAGATCTGTGAACTGTTGCTTTGGGAAACTAATCATAGCCTTATTTTAACTATTATACTAACGGCAGAAGGACGGAGTTCCACAGGGACGTCAGGTGATCACAAAAACCACATCCTGATTGTCTGGAACATGGTGAGATGACAACATCTAAACCCTCATCTGCAATTCTTCTCTTTAATCTCTCCAGTTTCATGTATATAGAGGCAGATCATCACATGATATCTCAGGACACTTCACATAGAGCAGGTTCACACTGTACATTTTACAATCGCACTAACCTGGCGACAATTAGCAAGAGAGGAAAGTTCCGAGGCAGCGACCTCGAGCCGTCGAAGATCTGCTGCTGCTGCAAACACTTTCATTTCAATACATAATATATGTATGATTGTGTGTTACAATTTGTGTCCAATGTTCCCAACACAAAATTGTCTTTTCCTGCTGCGTTCATGTGACTGAGCTACATGCAGTGTGTGTGCTGCTTGTTGTCTGTAGCGGTTCAGGCAGCTGCAGAAAACCATTGATTGTTTTATTAAAGGTTTGAGGAATGTATGTTGTGTTACTGGAAACTGGCAAGAAAAGTGTGTGTGATGCAGCTTTGTCTTTTTTGTCCTCCCTCACACATCCATGGTGCTGGTTTAAAGAGGAAGAGAGAACTCTGAGGTTTTATAACTGGTGGAAACTGCGGAGGAAACAACAACCTTGAAACAGCTGCTGTCGTTATCAGATCTGCACAATGTTCAGAAGGAATCTGTTTCCCCAGTGGAAGGAAGTTTTTATTTGGTTTGCAGCAACCTGTTGTCTCCCAGACATCGTCCTCTGCAAACCATTCCACCTTAGAGTCCTCATAATATCATAAAACATGTTCCCAGTACCTTAAACTGCTCTTTGTGGAAAGATCATATTCATGATTTTACCAGAAAGTGTAGAAGGACGTCAGTTTGTGTCTGTGTGGTCAGTTCATCTTAGCGTGTTGTGACATCAGAGTTGAACTAATGTTGACAGTTGAATTAGATGAGCAGATCAAGGCCTGATGAAGTTTGCACATTGTTCTAACTCAGTTGAATTATGTTTTAAAAAACATTACAATCCATTGAAAAATACATTGTACTAGTTTTTAATTTTAATTTGTGAAATGGTGACAACAGAAAGTTAGATACATGTTCATATAATGAAAAGACATACAGACATAATCCAGCTGAAGTGATTGTGTGTGTGTGTGAGCGATGGTGTTTGTACTGTAGTATTAATAAATATATGACGGTATTTTATATAGGTTAAAACAACAAAATAATGATAATGGAATAAAAGTATAATAAATTAAATACGTACATACATACATACACCCTATAATATACCCTATTATATAGCTGAATATATTATGATATATATATTAGAATTTTTCCAGAATAACGAAACAGATTACCTGCTAGAATTTGGGAATCACGAATTGTTGCTGCAGGAGCCTCGAACCCGCGGCGGGTGTTGGGACTACAGCTCCCATAATCCTATGGGAGTGACGTCACTTGAAGCACGAGCCGGCTTGACAGTGTTGTTTACCTCACGTGCAGGGGAGATGCCGTCATTGTGACTACAGTGATACAAGAGCGACATCTGGTGGTGAAGTTGCATAATGCAACCAACTGAAAACCCCTCACCTCCCTTCCAGAGGACCCACGATGTAACAAACCAGGCCCTGGATCCTCTCTGGAGCCAGGGCCTGGTTTGTCCCTTCCAGGCCACTGTAGAAACATGTGTGCGTTGTGCAGCATGGTGAAGAGGACCCACTTCTAACGTGGATATAAAAGACTGGTTCTAAGGTAACGAAAACACAATCACTCTTAGTTCCATGGGATTATACAATAACAACAATACAAGACCTAATTTTCATCTCCTGCTGATAGATTCCCCTGATCCCTACACACTGGACCTTTCATGTTCAGTTCTGAAAAGTAAAAATAAAAGCACCCTGGACAGGACCTGAAGCAAACATAACGTTTCTGAGACGTCTGATCTGTTGTGGTCAGTTTCTATATTTCTGTGTGTGAGCAAAACGTGTGTGTTTGAACAAGTTATATGCAAAACATAATATTTACCCATGAATGAGGGAAAACTCTTCCTGTAATTCTGTGCTGTGTCAATTTTTATTGACTTACCGATTCTGCTTTTCATTCCAGTACTTTATGAATGATCTGTCTCTTTATATTCAATTTTTAATGTAAAAAAAAAAAGAGCAAATTAGGAACAAAATTTAGATTTATTTACTTTCACAATCAGCAAAAGCAAGTCGCTATATAACTGTGCTTGTATTGGAATAGAAACGTTTGCCTGTACTATATCAAAAAATATCCTTAAATGAAAAGCATGTATTAGTGTGAATCATTTTAATTTATTTGATGTACAGCTAATTTCCTAATTTACCCTGAAACCAGGTGTCCATCGGAACCAAACACATTTTTGTATCCACATAATGAGCAGAGGTTGAATCTAGTATATTTAGTTTCCAGTCATTCCTCTCTACTCTCTCTCTACAGCACCTTGTCCTCTCCGGAGCCAGGCTGCAGAATCTTCAGCGTCACAATGTGTTTGATGGTTTTTCTGAACCAAGGGTAGAAGAAAACATAGATCACAGGGTTCAAACAGGAATTAAAACACAACAACCAAATCTCGAGGGCTGCAGACGACGCCCCGACCAAGTTGTTCTCAGCCGCAACAGCGAAGCAGTAATACGGACAGGAGCAGAGTAGAAACACGACGATTACAATACCCAGAGTCCTGGCGGCTTTCAGCTCAGACTTCGTAGCTTTCGCAGACTCTGAACGTTCTACAGCTGCGATGTGACCGCGCATGGCTCGAGCCTGAGACACCGCCACCGCAAAGACTCGCAAGTACAAAACGGCAATGATCAGAATGGGGCCTAACAAGGTCACGACAAGATCCACGAGTCCTTCAGCAAAATTGACGACAACTACACAGTTTCCGTAACAGGAGTTAAACCTGCCGGGCTCTTTTAAGAAGTCCCTCAGGATCCAGCTGCTGTGGACGGTAGAGAACATCCAACACAGACACACGGAGAGTTTCACCCTCCTCAGGGTCACTTTGGAGGTGTAGAACATGGGCTCGCAAATGGCTATGTAGCGGTCGACCGATATGAGCACCATGCTTCCCACGGACACGCTGATGACGATGAAACCTATAAAGTAATGCGCGCCACACATGAGGTCGCCCAGGTACCAGCAGCCTTGGTTGTGGAGAAGAAGAGCCGGCATCTGCAGGACACCCACACAGAAGTCTGCCACAGCCAGAGAGAGGAGCAGGAGGTTGGTGGTGGTGTGGAGCTGCCTGAAATGGGAGAATATCAACACTGAACACATACATGTAGACGTGTATTAAGCAGTTATAGGACCATGAATTACTCTGTAACATGATTCAATTAAGCACAATATTATTATTACAGTATTTATGTCGCCTGTAATGTTAAAAAACTGATCAATCAAAACTGTTTTCATCAGTGTTTCATCAGCTGGAACCAGAAAAACAAGCATTTCAAAGGCGATGTGGAGAAAATGTGATAATTGATCTGTGCCTGAAGTGGGAGATGGAGATGATGACGAGCAGGTTGAGAGCCACCGTGAGCAGAGTGATGCAGGACAGGACGCTGAAGATGAGCTCCGAGTGAGGGAGCAGCGTCCTCCTGCAGGAGCTGTTGATTCTGGGAAAGCAGAGTTCAGCCTCCTCCGGGGCCTCCATGTCCAGAGAGGGAGGCTGCTGAGCTCTCACTGCCCCCTGATGTGAAGTCTCAGTCTGATTTATCTCGTCTCTTCCTCCACTCCCATATGCAAATTCAATCTTGTCAGAAGGCCGAAGCACAATACGTCAAACTGAGGCTCATAGTGCTGAGTGTCGTCAGGCAGGATAGATGATGAAACAAACTTTAATCAGTAAAGAGCAAACTTCTGCCACGGCCCAGCAGTCCGCTTAAAGGGAAAGTTCACCGAAAAATGAACATACACACACGTGGAGAACGGGAAATAATATGCCCGACTTTACAAGTTTTTTTATAAAGCATTTATTTTATATTGTCATTTTTAAATTCATTTTGAATTGCAACAATAAGGATCATTTAAAAATCATATTATCCCGTCAAGCTATATGTGCAAATTGACTCTTCACCTGTCAGACAAGTATTAAAAACTAAATTGGCTGATCACTGCTTTTCACCAGCAAATGGATGTAAAGGGTCATTTAATAGAAACAGTATAAGGGTCTTGAACTGTGTGTGTGTGTGTGTGTGTGTGCGTGGATGTGTACGTGTGTGTCCCTGTATGTGGATGTGTGAGTTTGTATCAGGACCTTTACAGTTACTGTTTTACTATTGTTCTCGTTTCTTTTGCTATTTCTCCACATGTCAACCTCATTTCACTCTGAAGCAGCTTCACATCCAACAGGACTGTGTGTTATTCTCTATGTATTTAAACAATGTTGTTCTGGTCTGTTGTTGTTCTAGGAAACAAGAGTTAGATTACACAAACAATGAAATATGAAATGACCACTTTTGAATCCCCATAACTCACCTGTTCACAACTGCATTATACAAGTTTATCATGTTTATATATAAAAATAACTAAAACAAATGAATAACACAGAACATTTGCTGTTTGGCCTCAAGTTGAAACGACAACATATTTGTTCCTGTAATTTTCCTGAATTTCAACAACGAGATCAAGTTGAAATTCATGTTTTAAGAACATTCTTGTTTTAAAGTGAGTTAAAAAACATTTTCTGAAACAAAGCTACAGAACAGAGGAAACTGAAAGTTCTCCATCACTATATCACAGCTGCTATTTATCCATTTATCATTTTATCTTACATGAATTAATCATTGTCAACGATTGTGTCTTTATGTTTAAACGATTATTAACAAACTATATCAATCACAAACTATAAGACCTGTGGGCTCATAGATCATTTATATTTGTTATATTTATACTTGCACAAATACACAACAGCAAATTCCTTGTATGTGTAAACCTGCTTGGCAATAAAACCAGATTCTGATTCTGAATTTATATTAAACATAAGACAAACATTAATGAAAAGGTTTTTACACATATACAGAACAATAATGAGCAGAGATTTGTGCTTTACAACATTAGAACCTCTTTGCATGTTGGTTTAAAGACTCTGTGTGTCGCTACAGTAATTTAATATCTCTGGAGCCAGGTTTCAGTATCTTCAGTGTGAGAATGAGTTTAATACATTTTCTGAACCAGGGGTAGAAGAAGGCGTAGATGACCGGGTTCAGACAGGAGTTAAAATGTGTCAGCCAGATCTCGACGGCTGCAGACGAGGCATCGACGGACGTGTCTTCACCTGCCAGCGTGGGGAAATAGTACGGACAGAAACAAATCAAAAACACAACGACCACGATGCCCAGAGTCCTGGCTGCTTTCATCTCTGCTTTCTTCACAGTCACAGTCCCTGAGCGCTGAGCTGCCACGACGTGAGACCTGTCTCTTTATATTCAATTTTTAATGTAAAAAAAACAAAATTGACATTTATTTACTTTCACAATCAGCTAAAGCAAGTCGCTATATAACTGTGCTTGTATTAGAATAAAAAAGTTTGCCTGTACTCTGAACTATTGCCTCTAATGCCAGTGGCTTCAATCTTAGGAAGAAATATATAATAAAATACCCTTAAATGAAAAGCATGTATTAGTGTGAATCATTTTAATTTATTTGATAATGATATACAGTGAATTTCCTAATTTACCCTGAAACCAGGTGTCCATCGGAACCAAACACATTTTTGTATCCACATAATGAGCAGAGGTTGAATCTAGTATATTTAGTTTCCAGTCATTCCTCTCTACTCTCTCTCTACAGCACCTTGTCCTCTCCGGAGCCAGGCTGCAGAATCTTCAGCGTCACAATGTGTTTGATGGTTTTTCTGAACCAAGGGTAGAAGAAAACATAGATCACAGGGTTCAAACAGGAATTAAAATACAACAACCAAATCTCGAGGGCTGCAGACGACGCCCCGACCAAGTTGCTCTCAGCCGCAACAGCGAAACAGTAATACGGACAGGAGCAGAGTAGAAACACGACGATTACAATACCCAGAGTCCTGGCGGCTTTCAGCTCAGACTTCGTAGCTTTCGCAGACTCTGAACGTTCTACAGCTGCGATGTGACCGCGCATGGCTCGAGCCTGAGACACCGCCACCGCAAAGACTCGCAAGTACAAAACGGCAATGATCAGAATGGGGCCTAACAAGGTCACGACAAGATCCACGAGTCCTTCAGCAAAGTTGACGACAACTACACAGTTTCCGTAACAGGAGTTAAACCTGCCGGGCTCTTTTAAGAAGTCCCTCAGGATCCAGCTGCTGTGGACGGTAGAGAACATCCAACACAGACACACGGAGAGTTTCACCCTCCTCAGAGTCACTTTGGAGGTGTAGAACATGGGCTCGCAAATGGCTATGTAGCGGTCGACCGATATGAGCACCATGCTTCCCACGGACACGCTGATGACGATGAAACCTATAAAGTAATGCGCGCCACACATGAGGTCGCCCAGGTACCAGCAGCCTTGGTTGTGGAGAAGAAGAGCCGGCATCTGCAGGACACCCACACAGAAGTCTGCCACAGCCAGAGAGAGGAGCAGGAGGTTGGTGGTGGTGTGGAGCTGCCTGAAATGGGAGAATATCAACACTGAACACATACATGTAGACGTGTATTTAGCAGTTATAGGACCATGAATTACTCTGTAACATGATTCAATTAAGCACAATATTATTATTACAGTATTTATGTCGCCTGTAATGTTAAAAAACTGATCAATCAAAACTGTTTTCATCAGTGTTTCATCAGCTGGAACCAGAAAAACAAGCATTTCAAAGGCGATGTGGAGAAAATGTGATAATTGATCTGTGCCTGAAGTGGGAGATGGAGATGATGACGAGCAGGTTGAGAGCCACCGTGAGCAGAGTGATGCAGGACAGGACGCTGAAGATGAGCTCCGAGTGAGGGAGCAGCGTCCTCCTGCAGGAGCTGTTGATTCTGGGAAAGCAGAGTTCAGCCTCCTCCGGGGCCTCCATGTCCAGAGAGGGAGGCTGCTGAGCTCTCACTGCCCCCTGATGTGAAGTCTCAGTCTGATTTATCTCGTCTCTTCCTCCACTCCCATATGCAAATTCAATCTTGTCAGAAGGCCGAAGCACAATACGTCAAACTGAGGCTCAGAGTGCTGAGTGTCGTCAGGCAGGATAGATGATGAAACAAACTTTAATCAGTAAAGAGCAAACTTCTGCCACGGCCCAGCAGTCCGCTTAAAGGGAAAGTTCACCGAAAAATGAACATACACACACGTGGAGAACGGGAAATAATATGCCCCACTTTACAAGTTTTTTTATAAAGCATTTATTTTATATTGTCATTTTTAAATTCATTTTGAATTGCAACAATAAGGATCATTTAAAAATCATATTATCCCGTCAAGCTATATGTGCAAATTGACTCTTCACCTGTCAGACAAGTATTAAAAACTAAATTGGCTGATCAATGTTTTTCACCAGCAAATGGATGTAAAGGGTCATTTAATAGAAACAGTATAAGGGTCTTGAACTGTGTGTGTGTGTGTGTGTGTGTGCGTGGATGTGCACGTGTGTGTCCCTGTATGTGGATGTGTGAGTTTGTATCAGGACCTTTACAGTTACTGTTTTACTATTGTTCTCGTTTCTTTTGCTATTTCTCCACATGTCAACCTCATTTCACTCTGAAGCAGCTTCACATCCAACAGGACTGTGTGTTATTCTCTATGTATTTAAACAATGTTGTTCTGGTCTGTTGTTGTTCTAGGAAACAAGAGTTAGATTACACAAACAATGAAATATGAAATGACCACTTTTGAATCCCCATAACTCACCTGTTCACAACTGCATTATACAAGTTTAACATATTTATATATAAAAATAACTAAAACAAATGAATAACACAGAACATTTGCTGTTTGGCCTCAAGTTGAAACGACAACATATTTGTTCCTGTAATTTTCCTGAATTTCAACAACGAGATCAAGTTGAAATTCATGTTTTAAGAACATTCTTGTTTTAAAGTGAGTTAAAAAACCTTTTCTGAAACAAAGCTACAGAACAGAGGAAACTGAAAGTTCTCCATCACTATATCACAGCTGCTATTTATCCATTTATCATTCTATCTTACATGAATTAATCATTGTCAACGATTGTGTCTTTATGTTTAAATGATTATTAACAAACTATATCAATCACAAACTATAAGACCTGTGGGCTCATAGATCATTTATATTTGTTATATTTATACTTGCACAAATACACCACAGCAAATTCCTTGTATGTGTAAACCTGCTTGGCAATAAAACCAGATTCTGATTCTTAATTTATATTAAACATAAGACAAACATTATTCAAAAGGTTTTTGCACATATACAGAACAATAATGAGCAGAGATTTGTGCTTTACAACATTAGAACCTCTTTGCATGTTGGTTTAAAGACTCTGTGTGTCGCTACAGTAATTTAATATCTCTGGAGCCAGGTTTCAGTATCTTCAGTGTGAGAATGAGTTTAATACATTTTCTGAACCAGGGGTAGAAGAAGGCGTAGATGACCGGGTTCAGACAGGAGTTAAAATGTGTCAGCCAGATCTCGACGGCTGCAGACGAGGCATCGACGGACGTGTCTTCACCTGCCAGCGTGGGGAAATAGTACGGACAGAAACAAATCAAAAACACAACGACCACGATGCCCAGAGTCCTGGCTGCTTTCATCTCTGCTTTCTTCACAGTCACAGTCCCTGAGCGCTGAGCTGCCACGACGTGAGACCTGTCTCTTTATATTCAATTTTTAATGTAAAAAAAACAAAATTGACATTTATTTACTTTCACAATCAGCTAAAGCAAGTCGCTATATAACTGTGCTTGTATTAGAATAAAAAAGTTTGCCTGTACTCTGAACTATTGCCTCTAATGCCAGTGGCTTCAATCTTAGGAAGAAATATATAATAAAATATCCTTAAATGAAAAGCATGTATTAGTGTGAATCATTTTAATTTATTTGATAATGATATATGGTGAATTTCCTAATTTATCCTGAAACCAGGTGTCCATCGGAACCAAACACATTTTTGTATCCACATAATGAGCAGAGGTTGAATCTAGTATATTTAGTTTCCAGTCATTCCTCTCTACTCTCTCTCTACAGCACCTTGTCCTCTCCGGAGCCAGGCTGCAGAATCTTCAGCGTCACAATGTGTTTGATGGTTTTTCTGAACCAAGGGTAGAAGAAAACATAGATCACAGGGTTCAAACAGGAATTAAAATACAACAACCAAATCTCGAGGGCTGCAGACGACGCCCCGACCAAGTTACTCTCAGCCGCAACAGCGAAGCAGTAATACGGACAGGAGCAGAGTAGAAACACGACGATTACAATACCCAGAGTCCTGGCGGCTTTCAGCTCAGACTTCGTAGCTTTCGCAGACTCTGAACGTTCTACAGCTGCGATGTGACCGCGCATGGCTCGAGCCTGAGACACCGCCACCGCAAAGACTCGCAAGTACAAAACGGCAATGATCAGAATGGGGCCTAACAAGGTCACGACAAGATCCACGAGTCCTTCAGCAAAGTTGACGACAACTACACAGTTTCCGTAACAGGAGTTAAACCTGCCGGGCTCTTTTAAGAAGTCCCTCAGGATCCAGCTGCTGTGGACGGTAGAGAACATCCAACACAGACACACGGAGAGTTTCACCCTCCTCAGGGTCACTTTGGAGGTGTAGAACATGGGCTCGCAAATGGCTATGTAGCGGTCGACCGATATGAGCACCATGCTTCCCACGGACACGCTGATGACGATGAAACCTATAAAGTAATGCGCGCCACACATGAGGTCGCCCAGGTACCAGCAGCCTTGGTTGTGGAGAAGAAGAGCCGGCATCTGCAGGACACCCACACAGAAGTCTGCCACAGCCAGAGAGAGGAGCAGGAGGTTGGTGGTGGTGTGGAGCTGCCTGAAATGGGAGAATATCAACACTGAACACATACATGTAGACGTGTATTTAGCAGTTATAGGACCATGAATTACTCTGTAACATGATTCAATTAAGCACAATATTACTATTACAGTATTTATGTCGCCTGTAATGTTAAAAAACTGATCAATCAAAACTGTTTTCATCAGTGTTTCATCAGCTGGAACCAGAAAAACAAGCATTTCAAAGGCGATGTGGAGAAAATGTGATAATTGATCTGTGCCTGAAGTGGGAGATGGAGATGATGACGAGCAGGTTGAGAGCCACCGTGAGCAGAGTGATGCAGGACAGGACGCTGAAGATGAGCTCCGAGTGAGGGAGCAGCGTCCTCCTGCAGGAGCTGTTGATTCTGGGAAAGCAGAGTTCAGCCTCCTCCGGGGCCTCCATGTCCAGAGAGGGAGGCTGCTGAGCTCTCACTGCCCCCTGATGTGAAGTCTCAGTCTGATTTATCTCGTCTCTTCCTCCACTCCCATATGCAAATTCAATCTTGTCAGAAGGCCGAAGCACAATACGTCAAACTGAGGCTCAGAGTGCTGAGTGTCGTCAGGCAGGATAGATGATGAAACAAACTTTAATCAGTAAAGAGCAAACCTCTGCCACGGCCCAGCAGTCCGCTTAAAGGGAAAGTTCACCGAAAAATGAACATACACACACGTGGAGAACGGGAAATAATATGCCCGACTTTACAAGTTTATTTATATAGCATTTATTATATATAGTCATTTTTAAATTCATTTTGAATTTAAAGTCTGAACTGAGACAACTAAATAAAAAGAAAAGGATCAAAACAATTTAACTATACAATGATCTCCTCATTTTGAATTGCAATAATAAGGATCATTTAAAAATCATATTATCCCGTCAAGCTATATGTGCAAATTCACTCTTCACCTGTCAGACAAGTATTAAAAACTAAATTGGCTGATCACTGCTTTTCACCAGCAAATGGATGTAAAGGGTCATTTAATAGAAACAGGGATGCAGTCATCATTTTAACTGCATCCCGTGTTCTTGAACTGTGTGTGTGTGTGTGTGTGTGTGCGTGGATGTGCACGTGTGTGTCCCTGTATGTGGATGTGTGAGTTTGTATCAGGACCTTTACAGTTACTGTTTTACTATTGTTCTCGTTTCTTTTGCTATTTCTCCACATGTCAACCTCATTTCACTCTGAAGCAGCTTCACATCCAACAGGACTGTGTGTTATTCTCTATGTATTTAAACAATGTTGTTCTGGTCTGTTGTTGTTCTAGGAAACAAGAGTTAGATTACACAAACAATGAAATATGAAATGACCACTTTTGAATCCCCATAACTCACCTGTTCACAACTGCATTATACAAGTTTATCATATTTATATATAAGAATAACTAAAACAAATGAATAACACAGAACATTTGCTGTTTGGCCTCAAGTTGAAACAACAACATATTTGTTCCTGTAATTTTCCTGAATTTCAACAACGAGATCAAGTTGAAATTCATGTTTTAAGAACATTCTTGTTTTAAAGTGAGTTAAAAAACCTTTTCTGAAACAAAGCTACAGAACAGAGGAAACTGAAAGTTCTCCATCACTATATCACAGCTGCTATTTATCCATTTATCATTTTATCTTACATTAATTCATCATTGTCAACGATTGTGTCTTTATGTTTAAATGATTATTAACAAACTATATCAATCACAAACTATAAGACCTGTGGGCTCATAGATCATTTATATTTGTTATATTTATACTTGCACAAATACACCACAGCAAATTCCTTGTATGTGTAAACCTGCTTGGCAATAAAACCAGATTCTGATTCTGAATTTATGTTAAACATAAGACAAACATTAATGAAAAGGTTTTTACACATATACAGAACAATAATGAGCAGAGATTTGTGCTTTACAACATTAGAACCTCTTTGCATGTTGGTTTAAAGACTCTGTGTGTCGCTACAGTAATTTAATATCTCTGGAGCCAGGTTTCAGTATCTTCAGTGTGAGAATGAGTTTAATACATTTTCTGAACCAGGGGTAGAAGAAGGCGTAGATGACCGGGTTCAGACAGGAGTTAAAATGTGTCAGCCAGATCTCGACGGCTGCAGATGAGGCATCGACGGACGTGTCTTCACCTGCCAGCGTGGGGAAATAGTACGGACAGAAACAAATCAAAAACACAAAGACCACGATGCCCAGAGTCCTGGCTGCTTTCATCTCTGCTTTCTTCACAGTCACAGTCCCTGAGCGCTGAGTTGCCACGACGTGAGACCTGATGGCTCGAGCCTGAGCCAGAGCCGCCACAAACACCCTCAGGTACAGAACTATGATGACAGCGATGGGGATGATGAAGGTGAAGACGAGGTCAATGACTCCCTCGATGTAACTGATGACGACGACACACTCGCCTGAGCAGGAGTTGGACCTGCCTGGCTGCCGCAGGTGATCGTTCAGCAGCAGAATCCTGTAGAAAACAGAGGAAACCCAACAGAAGCAAACACACACTTGCGCCCGTCTCTTCGTCACTCTGGCGGGGTAATGCAGAGGGTCACAGATGGCGATGTAGCGGTCAAACGATATCAGCACCATGTTGGCCACCGAGGCCGAGGTGATCATGTAGTCGAGGACGTAATACAGCGTGCACACAATGTCACCGAGGAACCAGCATTTCTCCACGTAGAAGATTTCAACCGGCATCAGCAGGACGCCGACGAAGAGGTCTGAGATGGCCAGGGAGAGGAGGAGGAGGTTGGTGGGAGTGTGGAGCTGCCTGGAGAGGAAGAATACCATCACTGTACTGTAATACACAGAAGTCATTTCATCAGGTATACCAGCATGGGTTTAAATGAAAGAAAGCAGCTATTATACACAGTAGATAAGAACTCTAATGTGCAGGTGTGACAACATCTGTGAACCTGTGTTTAAAATACAACGTGTGAGAGGATCGTATCTGCCTGAAGTGGGAGATGGAGATGATGACGAGCAGGTTAAGAGCCACGGTGATGATGGAGATGGAGGAGAGCAGGACGTAGATCAGCATGGCCTCGGTGTAAGGGTGGCTGGGCTTCCTGCAGGAGTTGTTGAGTCGTGGGAAGCAGAGTACAGCTCCCCCCGGAGTCTCCATCGTCAGAGGAGAAGCTGCCGACTGCTCAAAGTTGTTCTCTCCAGTCGTACGCTCTTTTATCTCGCTCCTCCCGGTGCCTCCTTCATGCCACAGCTCAATGGAGACGTGGGATCCTATGGAGAGCTCCTCCCCAAAGCTTTCCATCATGCACTGGACTGACAGCTGTGGTTTTTCTGTCCATCCCATTCTCATGAAAACCATAATAACAAAACGCTCCTTTGTCTCACTCTCGTTTTATCTCCATTGTCTGGTTTTATTGTTATTATGTTGTCGACTACTGGACAGATGACCACAGAACTTGGGGGAAGATGTGAAATGAATCAGGACAGAACGAATTCCAGGAATTAGGAATTGTTTTTTACTAACTTTGTGATCGAGGGCATTTTCCAACACTTTCTTTGATTACTCAGAGAATAATTCAAGGATCTTGATGAAAGACATCAGACATGTTAAAGAGACTGATATTCATGAGCCTGTTCAATTCGGTGCAGATCTAAACATCTGGATCTAGTGAATTTGAATGTGATTTCATAAGCCAGCTGTTGGGCCTTGGCGCAGGTCTGAACTCTACTGAGGGACATACAAGTTATTTTTTTGTAAAGCCCCAAAAGTGCTAAATAAATAAACTTTATTATCACCGCACCGTCATCACTGAACTGTGGATCAGTTAAAAAGACTTAGAAGTTATTAAAAACCAGAGTTTATCTCCAATATTCAGCAGGAAACTTTAAAAACATGAAGAATTCTTCTTGACAGAGTTTGGTGGATTTGCTACCGAAGCTCTTCTGGTTCAGGAAGCAGAGGATCATGGGTAATATCCAGTGTTCAGTTGTGTTTCAGGAACTCGACACATTGATGGACTTTGATTTTTCTCTACATGAAAACCAGAAGGAGTCACCGTGTGTGGCAGCAGAGGGCGCTGTTGCTCAGCACATATTACACAGCCTGGCTTTAAGACATCGCTGTCACCAAGCCACACCGCCAGTTGGCTCCAGTGGTCACATGTGGTGTTTTATTTAAAGGGATATTTCACAGAAAAATGACAATTCACCCATTATCACCACTCTGCTGATCGAGGGTGGGTGAAGTGTGCTGAAATGTCCTCTGATGTGTCCTCTGATGTGTCCTACGTGCTGCGTGATGTCTTCACGGACCCTCGGAAAAACACCATCGTGTAGCTAAGTCCGCTAGTTTAGCCACTTCCATTGGACTTTTAGGCTGAAAACATGGTGTCAATGACCTCGCTTCCAGTTGAATGGAACGGCCGGGGCTTGCAGACACGTGGGTGACTCCACACGAGCAGAACGGAGGCATGTTGTGGTCTTTCTGTTGTTTGTCTGAAGTTTGGCTGCTGCAAAGTTTACTTCTGAGACTCCAGAAGAAAACTTTGGAGTTTACTTCCCCCCCCATCGAGACGAGATGAATTTAAATACAAACCATTTACAGGCCATCATGAAACTGGGCCTTCACTCTGATCTCAGCTACAAACCTGTACAAACGATTCAGATGCCGTCGTGGGGGAAATAATGAATCATGTTAACGCCTCAAAGCTGCTTCTGTGGTCGTTTCTGCTTCAGTCGGTCCAAGACCACATGTTGCATGATGACATGCACGTACATGTAAACATCTAAAAGGTTTTAAAATACCAGCCTCACTATTACGTCTGGTAAAGAGACGTCTGTTAAACTGTTGTAACCTGTTTGTGAGGCTGATATCACAAGAGGTTAGTTTAGGTGGATTAGTTTGTGATTTGGGCCAGTGGGTCACGTCAGGTTCATGTTGATGTGTCGTGGCTGAAGTGAAACTCCAAAGTTTACTTGTTTACTTTGAACTGTTGGTGAACGGAGCAATAGTTGCATCATGTGTTTGATCGTGTGTTGATGTCGAGTTTGTGTTGTGCTGCAGTGACGCCTCTGATTGCAGTCGTGTCATTATGGGACGCTAATGAAAGCAGGTGTGAAACTGTCCTCATCCGCAGAGGTGCAGCTCATGGGTCACACCGAGCCCTGCAGGGGTTTATTAACACAACATGTGTGTGTGTGTGTGTTTGTGTGTTTGTTTGGTAAAACTTCCTGTTTTGACGATACAGAAATTAGGGACAATAACTAAAATGTCACTCAAGTTCATATCCCCACCGAGGTCCAACAGTTCCCTCATGAACCTACATTTAAATCTGCTAGATTCAGATTATTTTCATCAAAATCCATGAATTGTCAAGCTTTGAAAATTTCAAAAACACACAACCCAGACATCATACGGATGTTTTTTTGCTATGTGGTAACAAAAAAATGTGGTAACGTAAAAGAAAAATACTGGATCCACACCAAAATGTTACGAGTTCTCTCTTGACCTATTGAGTAGTTTGGACCGGGTCATTGAGAAGTAGCACCAGCCTCCTCACAAATGGACACACAACCAATGGGAAGGGACGACAACATAACCTCATTAGCGGAAAACACAACTCATTACATTCCACTGATGCTTTTTATTGATTATACACTTTCATAATAAAGGTAAATGAACATGACTTTTATTCTGACCAGGTTCAAGTTCTTCTTGGATTTCAACAATCATACCAAAGCTCTACAGGAGGAACTAACTAACTCTAACCCACATGGTGGCGCTGTCACCAGTTGCATCTATATAAAACCTTATAGCCAACTCTTCATAGTCTGTATAGTCTGGAGAACACTAAGGAAGCCCCGCTCACACATTCAGCTGAGAATATATTCCATACCTCTCCTGCAGAAATCATTTACACCCCGACAGGGAAAACAAGCCCAGAAACCCCCAAATCAAGACCAAACATATTCAAAGCTTAGAAAGGATCAGCATTGACGTCTGGTGCCAGCATAGATCTGTAGAAAGATCAGTGACTCTTCACCAGGACAGGAAACCTTCTGTGTCCTGAGCTTCGGTCGTTCCGAGTCTCCATGGAAACCTGAGAAAATAACCAAACCCAAGTTATAGTCAGTCATTGATCTATACCCAACGCTTGGTGCTTGCGCAATCGACAACAATGACAGTTGTTGAAGCCTCCAACGCATAAGGGGGACCCCTACATCCGTCAGCAGGGGAATTGCACTTACTCAATAAGACCAGGCCAGTTTGATGAAGGCAGGGTTTTCATCCTCATACTTTGACATGGTGGACCTGCGTCTTCTCTCACCCGCGCCACATGTCTGAGGAAATCAAATGACAGAAGTTCAGTTTGAGACCCAACATCAAAACAAAATATCTAGACCATGTAGGGAGACTTCCAGTTCCTTGTTATGACACAAAACCCAGGAAGCTCAATCGAGTCGCTCAAGCATGACGTTTCTGACTTAGAGGAACCATAACAAAACGCGCGAGTGTTTTTTTCCCAGAGTTTTTGGGTTGGTAGACATGCCAGATACCCACATTAACGTGTAGAAGCACTAACAAAGTGGAATTTGCATGCTATGTCCCCTTTAATATGATTATCTGTGTGTGTGTTTATGTGAATCTAGTCAGGAGCTGTCGACCTACTGGGATGCAGGTGTTACCCTTCTTGACACACAGCACGACTCTGCAGTGCAAAAAGACTTCACCATCCTTGCCAAAGAACTGGAATGTGTGAAAGGAGAAACTGTTGGATGCTCCCTGTCCGTTGTTCTTCACCGTCACCGTGGAGTCCATGGGGTTAGGGCAGCTACTCAAACAGACAGAAGAGCAGACATGAAGGGGGTATGATCCCCACGAGCATCTTTGTGTGTCTCAGCCATAGAGTGTTTAAAGATAGATGACATGAAAGCTCAGAAAAAGTGAGGCCAAAATATCTGGATCAGGTAAAACATTGGGCTGAGGTCGGGTTTGTGCCGGAAAAACTGAATCTCTGTCGGGTTCGGGTAAGGCTCGATTAGTTTCCTCTCAGGCTGGGTCGTGATTGGTGGAGCTCGTGTATCAGTGAGATCTTGATACCGCTCCACAATCACTGGGATATTTTTGGCTTCATGTTTGCACAGTGGGAGGAAATGGAGACGTATCGTCATGCAGTCTGTGATCTCACCCTTTGATGATGAGGTCATATCTCAGGCTTCCGTTTGGGCTGGGCTGGTCGGTCGCCCAGCAGGACTCCGTCACCAAAACAACCATTTTATCATCCAGCCCATCCGCGTTCAGCTCCACCAACAACTTCTCGTCCAGTTGCGTTTCACCCCTTTGTTGTAAGGCTTCCTTGGTGTCAGTGTCCCTGAAGGCCTTCATGGAGAGATTGTAAATCCATTGTCCAGAAGTAATATGATGGGTGATGGAGCTGAAAAGGCAAAGACAGAATTCAGTTCAGTCTTCCTCTCTTAAAAAGTTAAGCTCAGTTGTTGGTTCTCAAAGGCGTCCCCTCTGGAACCGTACACCCAGCACTCACCTGTCACTGAGTGTGAAGGCAAAGTTCCTGATGTCCGGCTGATCGTAAAGACATGAGAAGTCCACATGAACCGAGTCCTGACGGTGGATGATGCCGTACGTGGAGCTGTTCCGGTTCACGATGGTGTTCTTGTAGATGATTTGGCTGGTGTTTGCCTGTAGGGACACACGGAGAAAAACATTGTTACTGCACATTCATTTAAACATTTAAGGCTGCAGCAGTTACTCTACATTCTCCTGAGAGGTACCCACCAGGATCACGGTTCCACAGGTTGTGTGCGTGTCAAAGCTGAACGTCACCATGTGGGTCTCATTGTCCATTTGACCTTTGCAGGCCTCGTCATTGAGATGTAAGACAGAGAAGTCGATGCCTTTGTCCTCCAAGAGACATTTAGCCATAGTCAGCTTAGCAGCTTTCTGCTCGCAGACCATTGGCTCTCCTGACAACATATAAAGATCGGTTAGCTTTTGTCCAAATAGCAGGAAGGAGGAACATGCAGATGTAAATTCAACGTTGAATAAGATCTTTTAAGGGGCTGACAAACGGGCACTTTCCAGAGTTTATATCATGTCTCTTTAACATTACTTCTTAATGTTATTACATGCACGAAAAAGATTGTTAACATTTATATTCATATCATGTTTGGAATTATTTGGTGCCAAATCTCTTCATTGGGCCAAAGGAATTGAACATGCAAGCCAATGAAACACACAGGGCCTCGTTAGGAGGTTTCTCACCACGACAGATGACACATCATCTATTCAGATCCTCTAATTCCTGAAGTGAGGTCTATGGATATTCCAGTTGTTCCGTAAATCTGAGACAAATGATAAAAAGAGTTGTGACTCTCTTGAGTCAAAGCCGACTCACCAAAGGAGCCGGTTGATTTGTACTTGGAGGCGAACATGGCCCGGCAGACGCAGCCGGTTCCCCCTTTGTTCTTCTGCCCACAGAACTCGTGATCACTGCAGAACGTGTCTTGACAGAAGCCGTGATAGAAAGCAGCTGCAAACACACACGCAGATACAGGTGTTGATCGCAGACAATGATCACAGAAGGTTCACAAGAAAATGTCAGTACATGTGAGTGAATGTATTTGAGTCTGATTCAACAAAGCAGGCCTGTAACGTGTAATGTTTCAGTTCCAGTGCTGAGATTTGCAACTGGAAACTGGACCCTGTCTTTATATTGAAGTAGAGATAAATAGTCTTATTTTAAACCATAAGACAGAAGATACTGAGTCACAGCCTTACAGCATCGGGTCTGCGACTTCCATTCCTCCACTGTGATGTTGGAGAGGCTGCAGGCTCCGGCGTACGCCTCCAGGAACTGACATTTGAGACCATCCACTTCAGGGTAATTACACAGCGTTTGTGTGCAGGCAGTAATGAAGGGTTGTGGGTCATGTTGCATGTTGCAAGCACTAAAGGGAGCCTGCTTCAGGAGGTTACACCTGTTCCAGTGAGGCAGAGGATAAAGACGGGACATTAAATTATTATTATTATTATATCAATTACTTTTCAAAGTTACAAAGTGCTTTACAAAGTTAAAACAAGATCAAATATGACAGGACAGAGGCAAATACAATCAGTCAATAATACAAAATTTAAAATCAAATAAGATCCGCATTAATAATTTAGACCGTTCCTATGGCACAAGACAAACATCAATCCCATTTGTCTCCAGTGAAAGTTTGTAAAACTTCCTGGTGGAAATGTAAACGGTCACTTCAGAGGCAGGTTTTGGTCGTGGTCCTCAGCTCTTGATCAATGTGGCTCTTTCTAAAATCAACCCACCTCTCTTTCATGTCATCAATCCTGCAAATCTTAATTAAAGTGAGCTGTTCTGCCAAATGTTCTGCAAAACCGGTGAGGGTACATACACGAAGGTGGAGCTAACTAGCTAACTGTAGGTAGAGTAAGTGTAGTAACTTGCATTCAAGCTAAAATACTGCTAATGCTAATACTATACTCTTGTTTTCACGACGTTATTGTGATAAGGGTTATGGACAGAGAAACCTCCAGTTCGTCTAATTCCAGGATTCAGTACAACTTAGTTCAGTTTTGCATTTACCAGTCAGTTGAGGTGCTGCAGTTGATAGTCGGGTCCGCAGCCTCGTTATACTGCGTGTCACAGCTGTGGGGCAATAAGCAACGTCAGATCAGTTCATTTTATCTGAGCTACAACTTGGCTCGTGTGGGACACTGTGTTCGAGGTCTCACCCGGTGACACTGTGTGTGGAGACTTTCTCTTCACTCACAGTCCGACTGGAATTTCCACATAAACCGTGTGCGTCTGGTCCATTTGGCCCTGACCAGGTTCAGAAAGGAGAAGTGACGGATCAACGAACTTTGCAAGTGGAGCAAAACAAAGGCTTCAAATAGTGACGAGCAGATCGAGACCGAACGTAGTGATTCTAGCATTAGCGTCTCATATTAGATCATCAGACCTTGTGTTTTGCATGTGACTCAGTTATTAACAAAGAAAGGTAGCAGATGGTGGTTGTGATCAAATAAACCCATCAATCAGCACTTCATGTCCACTTTAATGCAGATGACAAACAGATCAAATGCAACATATACATGCAGAAAAGTACATATATTTTAAATAGTACTCATATCACTGTCTCTACCAAGTCATACAAATATGATTCTCATTAGGTATGTGGTGCCTGTTCAGCGAGGATTGAATTTGACGACATACATCACCCCCAACATGGCACCTTCAGCCTCAGCCCAAATATAATTCCTTTATAATTACTAAGAATCAAGGATTTAGATTGTACCTGTCAAGTGGACGTGAGCGATGGAGCCATCGAAGTGGACAGAAACTGTGAAGTTGAAGGCGGACATCTTAGCCGTCACTCCAGTTTGGTCCTTGGTGAGCTCCACACCACGGACCAGCATCGCTGTGGTGTTGAGTCTGAGCTCTCTGGTGTCAAGCTTCATCACAGCAGCGGAGCAACGAGTCAGAACAAAGACCACGTGCAAAATGTGGAATCCAATTTTAACTTTTTTCATAGTTAGCATGGTTTTCATTATTAAAGAAAGAAACAAGCATCACAATCATCTGTCTACTGATTCCAGAAATCTCTCGCATATCTCGAGAACCGTTCATCTTATGTCCAATTCAGTCATACGATTCAATATTAAATTAATAAACTCTAGCGCTCTGTATCAACGGCGGCTGGGGCGGCTGTCGATCAAGACAACAGCAACATCAGCAGATTCTCCAGTTCAGGGTTCTTTCACCAAACTTTGAACAAACAGAACGAACAGCTCTTTGTGCAGCAGTGGGTTCTATGGACCGTAACTCACCAGAACTCGACTCCCTTGTTCCAGAGAGATTTGAACTCCCGCCGTGTCCAGCTGCAGGATCACACGTTTCAAAAAGCTGAAGTCTTTACGGCGTCTCTCCTGGAAGACGGCCACCACCTGGAAGCCGGGGATGGATGAGGTCTTGAACAGAGTGTAGCCACAGCGGTCCGGGACAGCGTGGACCTGCCCAGCGAAACCGATGACCGTGGAGCCGATCACGGTGCACACGTTGTTTGAGATGCAGCTGATGGAGGCGGAGGAGCATATTCAAACGGAACAAAACACCATCAGTGTTTGGTAACGACTGAAACTCATGAAGAACTTATGGAATTCGATGTTACCTGCCATTTCCATTGCAGCGCTCCATGGGACCACAGTCACTGACAGCAGCAGCAACTCCACTCGCATCACAGGAAACAGTGGAGCAGATGCTTGGGTCTCGACCTGTCGTGTTTGTCTTGTAAACAACGCCTAGAAGTCAGGGAAACTATATTTAGGTGGTTTAAAAAATCACCAAAGTCTCAAGAAAGCATAATTGTGATTTAGAACATTTGGTTTTTGCTTTTGAGGTCTAAAATTGGATTTTAAAAACCACTTTGTTTACTAACCAGAGAGTCTACATCCGCTTATGTCTGTGATGACGCCTGCTCTTGTTTCATTTGTATGGAATATCTGTTTAGAGACTGTGAGGCCATTGACCTGCTCGTCTACTTCCTGGAAAGTGCCAAAAAACAAATGTTTAGTAATCTGTCCAAGACTTCGACAGATTTATCGTTAATAAATCGGGATTAAACACGAGACTCAACACAACCAACAGAAGAATGACCGACTCATACCCGTCATACTCTCCTGATTAATTTACTCACGACATCAAAAGAAGTGTATCCAGAATACGTCTGGATTGCCAGAATCGCTTGTGGCCCAAAATTGCCAAGTTCAATTTGTTGAATCTGAGAAGAGAATTTGGACAAAACACAGGAAAGAAATGTTTTTAAAATCAGAAGAGCTGAAAACAACACGGGTCAGAACAAGTCCCCGTCAGATTCTCACCTCCGATTGTTGACTGTCATTTAATGTAATCACGTTGACACATTTCCCAGCGAGCTTCAGGTTCGGTAGAAGGTCATGGACCCCAGATCCAGTTGGGATTTCTCTTGCGTATATGTTCATGCTACCTCTGTCAGCCGTTCCTCCAGACATCAGAATGCAGTCGTTCTTGATTCCAGGTTCGTACTCGCCATTGAAGCAAACAGCAAATCTGCTGGCGTTGAAGCCCACCTGTTGGACAGGAGGAGACACAACATCCATAATAACATGTCAGCTTGTAAACATTTGATTATTTAGTTATTTACGTAATTGGTAGGTTGATTAAAACACATTGACTGTATATTACTCACATATACTTTGTCATATCTCTGTCCGTAGTAGGTGATGGGGCACGACGTGATGTTCATCTCACCTGAACTGGTAAAGTTCTGGCTTGTTGTCGTTGCCGTACCTGAAGATATTGAGACACATGGTTTTTGGTTGGATCTGTTGTTACATTAAGAGTAAACTTAGATCTCAGGAGTCAATTTGTCAAGGTTTATTTTTATGATTTAAGAAAATAAAAGAAGAGGTCATATTTTCAAAGTAAAGGGCTGACTTGGGTGTATGAGGTGACAGTGAAGGGCCAATCAGGTTCCACCTCTCGTAGCTTCATTACTCTGTTTGAAAGATGTGTCTCAATTCAGCGGCTGCGTCCTTCAGAGCTTCCATTTGAAAGCTGATTGCGTCACAGTGGCGTGAATAGACTTTCTCTTTTCGAAGCTATTTCAAATGCGTCCTTTCATCCCAGAGAATCAAAGGTTGGATCCATCCTATAGCCCAACTTATCCCAGGATTCATTCCCCCTCAGTGACAAACCCCTTTCATGGAGGTAAAGGCGTCGGCAAGCGAGGAGACGCCAAATGCTTGACTGTCACGCTTCAACTCAACCGAACAGCTAATCGTACTAAAACCTTCTCAGCGTGTCCAGCTCTAATTTGCCCTTTGAATTCAGACACATCTGTATTGGTCACTGAGGAAGTTCTACAAGTCCTCCAGGTGTTTCCAGGTTGTCGTCCTTTACAAGTTCTTCAGGAGGTTTCTATTTTTATCGGGGATTTTAGGATCCTCTGACTGAAAATATGATGTTATTTTAATATTAAAACAGAAGATAGAACATCACATAACACTTTTCTTTTTCGTTAATTTGTCGCTCATCTGTAGGAGGCTTACTAACGACATCTTATCAGTGTGAAAGAAGTGAGTGGTTGTGTGTGAGTTGTGAAACCTCTCACCTGCGAGCACACTGAGTGCAGCCAGGTATAATATGCAGAACATGCTGGCGGCCGATCGGGATCTGAAACACAGTTACACACACTTGTAAAGTCTCCGTTACACTTTTTCCAAACTGAAAATTGTGCAAAAGTATAAAATGGACGTATTTAAATTGTGATGTGTTCCATTCTCAACTGGTGCATTCAAACTAAATTCAACACGTATGCATTTATATATTTCTAAAGTGATTTTCAACTTCTTTATTTGATGAATTCAGTCGGAGAGACAAAGAGGGGAACAACTCACATGGGAACTAAACATTCAGCCATCGAGCCTCCAACTAAATGACATTAACACTGTTAACACAATCGATGGGACCATTAATAAATATTGAATTTCTTTTTCTTTTTTTTTTAACAGCAAAAACGATCCACACGTATGAATGACCCTCGTAGCTACAGCTGTGAGTTACCTTTTTATTAAAATGTCTGTATTGTCAGATGTGCAAATATCACTTCTTCTGAAAGATTAGAGATTAAAATGTATTAACAAACCAGGAAAAGTGCTTCAAAAATAACGTTATTATTATTATTAAGTATCCTGTCTTAAAAGTCATTATTCCTCATATTAACTGACAGGAGGGGAAGTTTCCAGGTTTTTCTTACCGTGGTAGGAACTGAAGCGCGGCAGCTTTGTGTTGGAGGAGACGTTTCACTGTGTGGACGACTCAGGTCTCTGTCTGACAGCGTGCTGAGGTGTCTCTGTGTCTGTTCACTTGTTTTAACCTCAGCACAGTCAGGACATTCTCGTTCTGGTTCTTGTGATCAAACTGGCTTCTGTCACGGAACATTCCAGGCTCCAAACACTGTGTAATTAACTGAGGGTTAGTGATGCAGACTGCGATGACAACCTGACACTGTTCAGGTGTCAAGCTCATCAACACCATCGTTCAAAGATTCCTCCTGAAGGAGCACAGAGACTTAACGAGCACGTTGCTCCAACTATTCATCAGTAACAACATTCAACACAGTATTCAAACAGTGTTATGACTCAAACTATACGTTTTTACAGTGTTGTGGATACACGGCCCAGATTGGTCTATAAACATTTTAATATCTATTCCACGTATATTCTGAGTGTCTTTAAAGTGTCGGCGGAACCCAGAGAACAACTATATGATGATTAAATGCTCCTTCGTCAGCCACCATGTTCGAACCCAGAACATTCTTGTTGTGAGCCCACAGTAACAACCACTGCACCACCGTACCACCCAGTCCAAAAGACATCCTTCATCTATACTGCTCATCCTTTAAGGGTCATGGGGGGGGGGGGGGGGCTGGAACCGATCCTGTCACAGCACTGACATACTGTATAAAGTATAAAGTTTATCTATCATTAACAAGGCAATTCAAAGTGCTTTATATATAATGTGAACAGCATCAAGACAAATTATAAAAGCAACATGAGACAAAACAACAAAAAGATGCATTTGAAAAGAAATTAAAAGTTAAATGTTAAAGAGTTAAATAGAGAATAAAAATCAAATTAAATAAAATCAAAAATAAAAGAGTTAAAATACCAGTTTAGTGTAAGAAATGGGTAATAAGTGGATTTAACAAAAGGCCGTGGCAAACACAGTAAAGTCTTCAGCATTGCTCTGAACGATGATCTCTGCTTCTCCATGTTTAGTTTTGATTCTGGGGACAGAAAAGCACCTGAGACTTAGAGAACATGCAAACTCCAGACAGAGCTGACTTCTTCTTTAAAGAGAATTCAAATGTCTGAAATAACCTTTCTGGCCTTTAAGCACGAAATGGTTACAACCTGCAAATCCCTGCTCACGGCTGTATTTATATTTAGCTCTGTAACACACACTATATACAACTGGTTGGACATGCTGGCTTTTTTTAAACTATTGTACAAGACAGAACAAAATCTTTAGAAGCTTAAATGCTGAATTGATCTGGTCTGGAATGTAACGGGGCAGGAAAGAGATTGACGGGCTCATTGTTCAGTGTCGTCAGCGCTTTAGCTCCAGGGAAGAAGACGGAGTGATGACAAGTTCAGGTTTGTTCAACCAATCACAAAGTGCAAAAAGTTACCGCTTTACATAACATCACACAAATGCAGACACGCACGTTAACTCCAAGATGTATGCAAATCCTGACACGTGACATGTGTTCGTAGGTCTTTTGTGTGGCGTTTGCTGTTCGGTCGAGTTGATTGGACGTTACCTCTTGGAAAAGCGGTTCATCGCTGAAGCGGGGTCCACCAGTTGGACCCTTTGTTTCTCTGGGATCAGAGGACGCATGTGTTGCAGCCTTTGAAGGAGCCTTTGAAATGGGACAGTCTGGTCCCGCCGCTGTGACGCAACCGGTCTTCAAATGGACCATTTTATTGATTTATTTATTTGTTATTATGCTACATTCTCTGTACTTTTGTGTTGTGTTGAAAACTCAATAAACATATTGTTGAAGAAAAATAAAATGAAGATGGACGACACATCTCAACTTCCTCTTGCTGATATGCGCACGCACTCCACCCATTACGAGACAATCTCAGCTGTCCGTGACTAAGATGGCAGCGTTTGTTTGCAAGATATGTTAGGGGGATGTTTGTAGGAGGAAGTGGAGACACGTTGTCCATCTTTATTTACAATCTGTGGTTTATATAATGAGCCTAACGGGGCAATGATAAACAAAGAAAAAGGAAAAGCTTCGTAAATCTAAAAAGATGAACGCCGAACAGTGGAGGAAGGGAGGGTGACATGAAGTCGGGGGAATAGATGATGCAAGAAAAAAGAAGAAGTGACTGAAGAAAGGAGAAGTTTGGTGGTTGCCGTGGAGAGAGAACTGTCACCAGAGAGAAGGAGGGAGGTGCGTGGTGGAGAGATAAATCAGGTCTGGGACTGAGGTGCTTCAGTGGGCTTCTCGCCTCCTCCTTCGCTCTGGTGATGCAAACGCTCCAGGAGGCTCAGCTCTGTTTCCCGCTGCTCCTCAACTCGTCCTGCAAGAAGCTCGTGCTCCCTCAGCCTGTGAGAACGATCTCCTTCCTCCTGCTGTCGTCCATGTCTCTGCTCACGGTGACGCTCAACCTGCTGGTCATCATCTCCATCTCACACTTCAGGTCATCAGATGTGTTTTGAATGTATTTATTTGACTTCTCACAGATTTCCGACTGCGGCGGCTGCCGGTGCAATGATAACTGATGCTGTAAATGATGTGAAGTATTGGGTGTCTTTCCTCCCCAGGCAGCTCCACACTCCCACCAACCTCCTCCTCCTCTCTCTGGCCGTCTCTGATTTCCTCATCGGCTTCCGCATGTCCTTTCAAACCGTGCTCCTCGACAGCTGCTGGCTGCTCGGTGACCACATATGTGCTGTGTTTATCATTTTGGATTACATCATCACCTCTGCCTCCATAGGAAACATGGTGCTGATATCGATCGACCGCTACGTGGCTATTTGTGACCCCATGCATTACCCGATCAAATTCACTCAGAGAAGAGTTAAAGTCCACGTGTGTTGGTGTTGGGCGGCTTCAGCTCTGATTCAGATTGTGCTGCTGAGGGACAACCTGATAGACCCGGGCAGCTCCCACTCCTGCTCCGGAGAATGTGCGTTAGTTCAGGATCAAGTTTCTGGACTTGTTGATCTACTTCTGTCCTTCATCGGCCCGGTCAGCATCATCATCGTTCTGCATGTGAGGGTGTTCCTCGTGGTCGTGGCTCAGGCCCGCGCCATGCGCTCCCAAATCACAGCCGTCGCTCTGGTGAAAGTCAGAGTCAAGAAATCTGAAATCAAAGCAGCCAGGACCCTCGGTGTTGTCATTGTTGTGTTTCTGATTTGTCTCTGTCCATATTTTTGTGCTTCACTCACGGGCCAGGGCCAGTCCGTCAACGTTATATCTGATACCTTTCTGATATGTCTGTTTTACTTAAACTCCTGTCTCAACCCCATGATCATCGCCTTCTTCTACCCCTGGTTCAGAAAATCCATGAAACTCATCGTTACACTGCAGATACTGAAGTCTGGCTCCTCTGACTCCAAGTTGGTGAAGAGCGAGCTGAGACACTGAACAAATACGATGTTTTTTATGATGCACGTTTCATGCACGGGTATATTCCAGATTTATTGTACAGAAACGAAGTTAAAGGAAATCAATTCAAAGTCAAAAGGTTAAAAAGAGTAAAAGAGGTGAAGAGATGGAAAAAAAACTCACAGTTTAATTCACGTCCAACAATCCTCTGCATATCTGTTGTTAACTTATACATATATATATTTCTATAGAGTTTAAATTGTCACTCCTCTAATATATATAATTTTATAGTATTGTATTTGACTTTTTTACATTAAGCTCTTTTACATTGTTTTATTTGAATGTATTTCATGATTGCTCTAATTACACTGCTGAGCTGACCTGTTCTTGTCCTTCTGCACTTTCCATTGTACTGTTTAAACCTGGATTAGCTTGAATATGACAAATAAAACTTGAAACTTGAAACTTGAAGAATGAATTTGTATAAAAAGTTGGACATAAGTTAAAAATAGAGACGATGTGGGTATTTTTATGCTTTAGGGGGGTTGATAAAGACACTTTGGGTTTGTGGTCTTGTAAATATTTCAGGAGACACTTAGGAGCTGTGTCACCACCGAGAGGAAAACTAACACTGTAACAGAGAGAAAGGTTAAAAAACTAAACAAAGCCAAACAAATCCCATAAACTTAAAGGGGACATTGTATGCCCATTTTACCACAAGTTGATATGGTTCCTTGGGGTCTTAATGAAATGTCTGTAACATACTTTGGTCAAAATACCACAAGGATCATATAAAACAGCTCCTTTTTACCCTGTATAAAACAGCCCTCCACAGAGTGACCTGTTTTGAGTGCCTGTTCCTTTAAATGCTAATGAGCCAGCTCCCCCCTCCCCCCCCCTCCCACCATGATTTTAAACGATATAAATTACATATTTTATATGATATAAATTATCAAATATGCATCCCATACTTTGTATTCCCCCTCTGTTGTCCTGGAGTTTTAATTTTCCCAATCACATAATTAAATGTCCCCCTCTGCCCATCCACTACAAGCACACAAGCAGACAGACAGAGAGAGAAAGAGAGGGGTGGGGGGGGCTATGAAGACCATCATTTACCCCCGAACCCCGACATTCAACGGGTACAACAACAAGCGGAGAAAGCAGAATCGCGTGCTGACCTTATATATACAGTCTATGGGGCTGACAAAGGCCATGTAGGGAGACTTGCAGTGTATTGTTACGACACATTACACAGGAAGCTCATTCCAGTCACTCAAGCATGACGTTTCTGACTTAGAGGAACCATAACAAAACGCACGAGAGTTTTTGGGTTGGTAGACATGAGCCAGATACCCACATTAATGTGTAGAAGCACTAACAAAGTGGAATTTGCATGATATGTCCCCTTTAACATAAAATATATAAAATAAAATGTTTATAAAAGCTTTTGCAGATAAATGAGAATCGTTATTTTTAATAACTAGGATTTAACACCTTCAGTAAAGTGACAACACTGAAGGTTCTGCAGAGAAAGAATGTAGAAACCATGAACTCTTGCATAACAGATAATATCCACGTTCTACATTCCAGGTTGATTGAACTTGTCGGATGTTCGTATCTCTACTGAGGCACATTCTAGTTTAGTGTCTGTCACACGAGCTCTGGAGTTGATTTCTACTGTCTCTGGAATAATAAAGATAATCTGTCATTCAAACATCTTGTTATTCAGATAAACTTTTCACTGTCTCATGAAAAACATCTTTAGTTGTGGCAGCAACATGCTCCCGTACTGTAAATAATTTTTTTAATCAGATTTATTCTTTTCACCTCTTTATTTCTTATTTTTATAACTCTGCTCTCATTTTTAAAAAATCTATTTCCTTTTGTTTAGTCTCTGATCAGTCGGCACCAACTTTCTTTGTATTTCACACTTTAAAATTTACTTTCTCAAATGTGGGAGAATCTGGACGATTCAAAAAGAGGAAATAAAAGTGTTTAATTATATTGTGACATGAAACACATTAGAGGCCTCACAGCCTGAAGGTGCAGGGGAAGGAGGAGAGGAATCTATTTCATTTCACCTCCTTTGGATTTTACTTTATTTAAGTTTTAATAATGTTCGCCTACATCACACTCATGGTCTCGTTCAGGCCATATTGCTTTACCTGTGGTTATGAGCGGCCCAGTGGTTGGAAGAACAGTTACACTGGTTCTCATGAAAACACGACCTCAGGGCCACCACAGTGTTCCTGTTTGAAACTGGGCGTACGTGGGTTCCTCAGAAGAATCAGAGGTGTGAGGTCCGACTTCAGTGTGTTCATGTGCCCTGAAGACGGAATGTGGAAAAACCACAAACGCTGTAAACAACACGTGTGTATTTGTGTGTTTGAGTCACACACTCTGACTCCTCAGTCACGTATTTGTATAATAACGAAGAGCAAAGGAAAAGGTTCAGGTGTGACAGGTACATGAATAATTTAAGACGTGCATCTTACATGTAAAAGCATTTGGATAAAAGTCGTGTGTTGAAGCCTTTTCATTGGATCACAGACTTTTATTTTGAAAAAGGACTTTTACTGATCACTTTTAAAGTTCTCCATGACTTTTCTCGCAGCTGCATATCAGACCTTTTAGTATTTTACGAGCCGTCACGTACATTGAGATCCTCGTACTGAGAGCATTTCCTGATTTTACCTGAATTTTAATTCTATTTCATTGAATTTAGTTTTTAAAAATTCATTTAAAAGAATTGTTTCTTTTAGACTTCTTTCAGATTAATATATGTTTTTTTTTCATATTTGTGATTCCTTAGTCTGGTTTTATTTCGCTGCCCTTGTAAAGCACTTTGTAACTTAGATTTTGAAAAGCTCTATAAATAAAGTTATTATTATTTAGAAAAAATGTGGAGATTCTTTTCAGAGTTTCATGGAGAAAACAACAACCACACTCCCCGCTGACCAACAGAGAGATAGACAACAGAACACGCACACACACACACACACACACACACACACACACACACACACACACTCTGGACCTAACGACACAAACATCCACACGTAGTTAATGACTCTCTCGTGAATCGCTCTCATCAAGGATTCACACCTTCTTGTATTAACTCCTCTAATCTCAGCGGCTCTTCTCCAATCAGTCGTGTGAAGGAAAACATCCGTGTTCCAGTGCAACAACATGATGTCAAATACACACATCGACACATGACGCAAACAAAAACACAGCATGTGATGATGCAACCTGACAAGAGCAACACTTAAAGACAATAAATGTTTTAAATGAAAAATAAATCATCTTTTCATGTCGTTACAATTCATCATTTGTGGCCTAATTGTGCGTTTTATGTGTGTACGTGTGTCTAAACTTCAACAAGACAAACCCTGAGCATCAATGTGAGTGTTTCTTCTCTAAATGACGCTGCCTTCTTCAGCTGCTCTTTAACTTTACGATAGAAACAGGAAACACGAACAGAATTCTCCCTAAAACGTGACTAATGACGAGGAAACATTACAAAAAATTAACGTGGAGAAGAGATATAAACAGAATCAACTCATCTTTATTGTGAAATTTTAATCTAAATCTTCAAGGTGTACATCTTTCAAACAGCGTTTATTAAGTATCAGGACAAATGTGTAGAATTTAGATAAGATACGATAAGATATAAGATACGAGGAGATACGATACACAAAGATACGATAGGATACCGTAAGAAACAATAAGATAAGATTCACCAAGATAAGATACGATAAGACAAGATACGATTAGATACAATGTTATAAGATACGATTAGATACTATAAGATGTTGTAAGATACAATAAGATACTATAAGATGTTGTAAGATACAATAAGATACGATATGATACGAAAAAATACGATATGATATCTAAAGATACACACCAATATGACAAGATACGACTTTCTTTTATTATTCTCACTATTGGAAAATGTTCCGTTCCAGCAGCAAAGGGGATAAAATAGGAAACTATGATCAGTTTAAATAAGAAGTAAAATAAGGAAATATGAAAAGGAGAAAAATGAAGGGGAATCTTTCTTTTACACACACGTATCTATATAAGGTTAGGGTTAGGTGAGCATGGAGAAGCTGGCAGGGGAAAACAACTGAATCTCCTCCAGATGCTCCTGAGCTAACGACACCTCCATGATCCTGTGAGTCATTGAACGCCTCGTGTGAACTTGGCCCAGGACACGTTCACCTGTACTGTTCATGATAATAAGTCATCATCAGTCACCAGACAGCAGCTCCACCCCTCCCCCCCACCCCCCCCCTCTAATCTCCCTGATTGTCTCAGAGCTCAAACCCACAGACAGTGATTACAGGCTGTTCTTCTTCTGTTCTTCTTCTGTTCTTCTTCTGTTCTTACTCAACACTTCACAAAATCCCTGTGAGAATAACCACCTGCTTTACTTTGTTTATGACGGGATCCAGTCGTGTTTGTTTATGTGTTTATTTGTAGCAGTTTTACTGTATTAGTAAATGTCATTATGCTAATATTAAGCTTCTCACCTCCTGGTAGAACAATTAATAATAATACCAACTGAAAACACTCATGACAAAAATAATTTAAACAGATGATATATAGTCAAATAAAAGCTGCACACGAGCGACAAAACAGATGTTTAAGCTGCAGGGATTTACTGAAGATGAAAACAACCGTCGGTAGATTAAAAAGAGTTGGACATATATTTATATTCAATATAATGAATAATAGCATGTTACCACATATTGTTCTTCTGTAAAAGCTCTGATGAACTTGTGCAGCAGCAGAAAACATCTCTTTGTCACCTCCTGCAGTTTAGCTGCAGTAGTGCAGCGGTTTTCAGCTACAAAAAGAGACGCGCGACAAAGAAGCAAATCAAGTGAAAGTTTGGGACTGTTGTGTTTTAGCTCGACTCGGAGGAAGTCCGCTGCTTTATGTCGGTGGCAAAAAGACACGAGCCACCAGACGTGGAGAGGTCAGAGGTCACTTCGCCAGCAGAGGAGCTTTCCTCATTTCCACATAGGTAGAGTTCTCATGATGAACAACTCTGTGACTTTGGCTCTGTAAAACAGGAACAGAAATAAATATAATGTTCATAGCTCACTGGGTAAAAACATGTCAAGATCACAGCTGAGGATTGTGGGTAGTCTCGTCACCTCTACAGGAGAATAACAACTTGTGGTCCTTCTTCCTAGGATGGATACAAATATTATCGCTGATAATTAAAATCTCTAGGCTTTAGCTCCAGCGTTCATTCCAAAAATATAGAGTAAATAGTAAGTAATAGTTCCACATGGTTGATTTAAATATTGTTCTGACCTGAACTACACCAACATAAAAAGATTCCCTGACCTCACAGCTTCCTGCGGCCTTCATGTCACAGATTCCTACAATACTTCAAATCATCCCCAGGTATTTTTACACAGAGACAGAAAAACAACGACGTACAGTCACCCTCAGCCTGATGAAGACGCAGGTGATGATGCAGCCGTACAGGAGAAGCAGAGCTATCAGACCAATCAGAATCCAGATGAGGTCAGGAAGCTGAGGATGAGGAGCAGGAGTAGGAAGAGCAGGAGGAGGAGTAGGGGGAGTGACGCAGTCCCAATCTGTGACATTTTGAGCTGATAAAACAGTTTCATTTAAAAGTTATTCTCAGTTTTTTCTCCTTTACAATCTATTTAAATTGTCCTTATATTTTCTATGTCACTTTTCTTTTTACTCTTCTGTGGCCGGAGCTTGTGTTTGCATCGTGATGTTTCCTCCTGCTCTGATTCGTTAAAACCACTAACACACAGCACAGTTTATCTGTTTCCTGTTCTCTAACAGTTGATGAAAACAGAAATAACAATATAACGCTTTGGATTTCTTGAAAATAAGAAAAAATTTCTTCCTTCTGAACTTTTGTCAGTTTGTTGCAGCATGAAAATTGCAAGTCTCTTTACAAGCAAAAAGAAAACAGAATATTTTGTTTCACTAAGCCTCAGACGTACCTGGCCTCAGTCTGGTCGGTGTTCCCGTCCTGGTCTTATCAATGCCATCTTTCTTCACGGTGAACTCACACTCGTACGTGGCGTCCATGTCCTCAGGCCCGAGCTTCAGGAGGATGAAGAGACACTTGTTGGGATTCTGTGGATACATGACGATGTTCTCACAGTCGTTATTTCCCTTCCGGCAGAGCATCGAGCTATTGCCCTGTCTGAGAAAAGATAAAGTTATAATCATCAATCAGCTGATGAGTTAAATTTAATTAATATTCATCAATAAGAATGTGTTTCTGAGCAGCATGTGTTTCGTTGTGACGAGGCTACTTGTCGGGGGGGAAATAATGAACAGTGAGAAGTGAGAAGCACAGACAGTGAAACCACAGAGAATCGAGACCATAAATACAATCGGAGGCAGAACCAGTTTACATACGACACACGGTTGAGTCGAACATCCAAAATGGAGGTGACTGGGGCGTTGTGTTCACAGCTGATGGCGGCCCACCCGTCCAGGTTCACCGTCTGACACCGCGGCTGCGTCACCACGAAATCTAACCAATGAAAAGGACTCTCTGAAAACACCAGTTTAAACAACTTACTGAAAAGTTTTTCTTCTGCTTCCTTCAGAACTTTGTTTCCCATTTTCAATTCATCACTTTTTTCTTTTCTTTCATTCATCTGAAGATTTACTCCTTTATTTATTTAACACATGGACACGCTGCTGTGTACGGAGGAATATTAAAGGGCCGAGCACATGAAAGAACAAAGTCAGGAAGTCGAGAATCATCTTAAAATTTCAAGATCAAAGTTGAACTTTTAAGAAAAACAAAAACAAAACACCTTATGAGAGATAAACTGGTGAAATTATTCTTCAGAATCAATTCTAGTAACAAGGAAATTCTCTCTTAGTCATAAACACACTGAGGTGATAATATATCCGAACTTTTAACGACCAAAGAAGTTTAATTTATTCTCAACATTTCAACTTGAATCTCAATAATATGGCTTATCTTTGAAAATGTTAAATCTCTAAAAATCTTCCTGTGATTTAGTCTGGTGCTCATATACTAGTGCATAATGAACATCAATGTAAAAGAAAGCAGGAGGAGGAGTAGGAGGAGTCACTTTTCTTTTTACTCTTCTGTGGCCGGAGCTTGTGTTTCCTCCTGCTCTGATTCGTTAAAACCACTAACACACAGCAGAGTTTATCTGTTTCCTGTTCTCTAACAGTTGATGAAAACAGAAATAACAATATAACGCTTAAAAAAAAAAATGTCTTCCTTCTGAACTTTTGTCAGTTTGTTGCAGCATGAAAATTGCAAGTCTCTTTACAAGCAAAAAGAAAACAGAATATTTTGTTTCACTAAGCCTCAGACGTACCTGGCCTCAGTCTGGTCGGTGTTCCCGTCCTGGTCTTATCAATGCCATCTTTCTTCACGGTGAACTCACACTGGTACGTGGCGTCCATGTCCTCAGGCCCGAGCTTCAGGAGGATGAAGAGACACTTGTTGGGATTCTGTGGATACATGACGATGTTCTCACAGTCGTTCTTTCCCTTCTGGCAGAGCATCTCGTTTCTGCCCTCTCTGAGAAAAGATAAAGTTATAATCATCAATCAGCTGATGAGTTAAAGGGAATATTTCAACGTTTAGGGAAAGACACCACGAAACAGTCTCACGTGTGACTGGCATTTTTACACTTTGGCTTAAAGGTTCACTGTGTAGAATATAGTGACATCTAGTGGTGAAGTTGCATGTTGCAGCTGAGCATGAAGGAGAACCTGTGGAAACCTTCAGTTGTCATTAAACTCAAAAGGTGTTTGGTTTGTCCAGAGAGGACCTGCTCCAGATGTAAATATAAAGTATGTAAATATAAAGAGCTCATTCTAGAGTAAAGAAACAACAATACAAAATAAAGAAACAAGAAACAATCATTCGTACAATTTAGAGGAAACACACTGGTGAAAACATATTTTATATTCAATTTCTTTGCCAATAAAAAAATCACCTAAATCTTACGCACTGAACCTTTGAGCACAGGCTAAAGATATAACACGTTTGTTCGATGTTTCCCCCGGTTTTCAGTCTTTTATGCTAAGCTAAGCTAAGCTAAGCTAAGCTAAGCTAAGACATGTGCACAATCTTGGCGAAGCCTTTCGACTGCCACAGACTGTTCACTAAAGATGGACGACGTGACAGCTCCTCAAAAGTGAAGCCAAAGCATAGCAGATGGGACATGAATCAAAATATAAGTATAATAATAAATATAATTTTTTCAGGTCGTTCTTATCCCACTGACGTTTGTTCATGTCTCTGATGCTTCTGATTGGTCGAGCTCACCTCGCCACGATCACTGCTCCACAGACTGATTCCAGTTGAATGTCAGAAGTACAAGATGCGCCCGTATTAAGGATATTTTAGGGTCGTCCATCTTTAAACAAAGTCTATGATCTGTATAAAATGTCAGGTCAATCCAGTCGGTGGTTGCTGAGATATTTGGTCTGTCTCTGATGTAATAACAATAATAAAACCTTATTCAAACATTTCATTCCCTAAGATGCAGCTGAAGATGCGTTTACCAGAAAAAAGTCACAGCAGATGTTTTTTAAATGGGTGAAATTAATATTCATCAATAAGAATGTGTTTCTGAGCAGCATGTGTTTCGTTGTGACGAGGCTACTTGTCGGGGGGGAAATAATGAACAGTGAGAAGTGAGAAGCACAGACAGTGAAACCACAGAGAATCAAGACCATAAATACAATCGGAGGCAGAACCAGTTTACATACGACACACGGTTGAGTCGAACATCCAAAATGGAGGTGACTGGGGCGTTGTGTTCACAGCTGATGGCGGCCCACCCGTCCAGGTTCACCGTCCGATACCGCGGCTGCGTCACCACGAAATCTGACCACTGAGAAGGACTCTCTGAAAACACCAGTTTAAACAACTTACTGAAAAGTTTTTCCTCTGCTTCCTTCAGAACTTTGTTTCCCATTTTCAATTCGTCACTTTTTTCTTTTCTTTCATTCATCTGAAGATTTACTCCTTTATTTATTTAACACATGGACACGCTGCTGTGTACGGAGGAATATTAAAGGGCCGAGCACATGAAAGAACAAAGTCAGGAAGTCGAGAATCATCTTAAAATTTCAAGATCAAAGTTGAACTTTTGAGAAAAACAAAAACAAAACACCTTATGAGAGATAAACTGGTGAAATTATTCTTCAGAATCAATTCTAGTAACAAGGAAATTCTCTCTTAGTCATAAACACACTGAAGTGATAATATATCCGAACTTTTAACGACCAAAGAAGTTTAATTTATTCTCAACATTTCAACTTGAATCTCAATAATACGGCTTATCTTTGAAAATGTTAAATCTCTAAAAATCGTCCTGTAACTTACGTCTTACTCACAAAATACAAAACAAAACTTTTTTACAACTTTAGTCTCAAAATGCAAAAGGAAAATATAATCTTCCTCCACACGTTTTTCTTCTATGTCTGGTGCTCATATACGAGTGCATAATCAAAATCAATGTAAAATAAATTTCTTACAATAATAAAGTGCTTGTATAAAATAAAAGTGAATACCAGTATATGTTTCACTAATCGTCAATATTGGTTATACTGTATTTTCATTATTATAATACAGTAAATATAGACAGTACCGAGACTTTGCTGGCAGCTCAGATAAACTGTGCTGATGAAGATGATGAAGATGTTGAGGATCATCTCAGCGTTTCTGCTCCTTTCTCGTAAAAGCCTGGACAACAACTGAAAACCTGTCAGCACAACAACCACTATGACAACAGCGCACACACGTCATTCTGCTACTGAGGTGAGAAAAAATCATTTCCTTGAGGTGGAGCTCAGCGCTGATATCATCAAAGTCTGGGTTAGTTCCTTTATCAACTGTCAATCAAACTGCTGCTGTATAAAATGAAGTTTCTGTGGGTGACACCATTTCCTGTAGCAACGAGTCTCTTGAGGAGGTGAATTTTGAGAAACTATTATCAGACCCGACAGTGGGGCGCTGTGTGTCCGTCCAATCGCAGGGGATCAGAGAGCACATTACACAGAGGTGTCAAAGTCACAGAGAATAAAGAGAAGGTCAAAGAACGAGGCCTGGTCCCAAAGCTCACAGGAGACCACACCAGGAGAAGCTGGAACGCTCACAGTGGACTGAAGAGACCAAGTGGCTCCGTCCAGATGCAGATGACTTTTTCCTCCGTGTTTCAGTCTCTCGTCTTGTTTTTTTATCGACACCTACTGGCCCATAATATGCTTCTTTGAGAAATTATAGTCGTTTCTGGACGGAGATATTTCGTAAAAATATCCATTCAAATTAACATATCTCCAGTAGTGAAGACAAAGCTTCGATACGTGAAAGGAGACTTTCTGACGTGAATTCATGGGTGTGGCCGATTTCTTTTGTGCATAATATCCGCATTAGCGTGGACAGAGACTATTTACACAGAAGGAAAGAATTCAGGTGCACAAGATATAGATCCTAAAATCCCAATATGTAAAACAAAAGCACAAACAAAATGAGAGCATGAGTCCAAACTGAAAATCTAAATCCCACCATTTCAACAGTCCACAGCCAAATCACACGTCTTTTAAAAAGGTCCGTAACCTCACAAAGCTTCTCTCGCCTCGTCTAATATTCAAAGTAGAAATATTCGAGTGAAGTTGGAAAACAGCAGTTACCGCTGTCTATCACAGTATCTGTCTATTATCTGTCACAACAGGAGTCAGCAGACGTTTCGAACCCACATCCTGTTTTCACGGTCTGTGCTTCTGTGAAAGTGACTGAATGAAGTGAAAACCACACAGACTCAATCGTCCGACTGAATTCAGATTGGTCCGTCTGCTCCTTCTGTGGGAGACCGTCTCCGGTGAAGATATGTTCTACTTGAAGATTCTATGTCCAGGAAAATAAAGTCAGTGATGCTCTTGTTGCAGAATCATCTTAAGGGATTGTCTAATTACTAATAATCCAATATAAATATATATATATATTTTTTATGTTTGGCCTCAAACAAAAAGAACCTTACTTTTTGGGGTTTTTCACTTAAGAAGCAAAATGTAAAACTTTTTTTGTTTTCTGCTTAAAACAAAACAACAAAAATTATTCTTTCTCTTCTTTTTGTTTTTTTGTTTTTTTAAAGGTTCAGTGTGTAGGATTTAGGTCTGGGCTACTGGGCTACAGGACCCACTCCTGATGTAAATATAAAGTATTAAAATATAAAGTATTAAAATATAAAGTATTAAAATATAAAGTATTAAAATATAAAGGGTCCATTCTAGAGTAAAGAAAACAACTATTTTTACGATTTAGATTATTACACACTAGTAAAAACATCACTAGCATTATTTTATACTCAATTTATACCAATCGATCCTTTCACCTGAATCTTTAAAACAAAATAACAACAACAAAAAATACTTTTTTTCTTCTTTTTGGTTTTTGGCTTGAATCGAAACTCAAGACTGACTTGAGGTGAGAACTAAAACCCACAGGCAGGAAATGTTTTCACACTAAAAGTCTCCGTGGCTGGAAAACAGCCAGTGGGACCTTGAGCGTCACACCAGCAGCGTAACCAGGGCAACTTGCATCTGCTGACAAACTAAATATTCATTATTCATCTCAACACATTTTTCTTTATCTCAAGCAGATTCAGAGGATGTGGCTCAGAACCATGAACGGCTGCTGGAACGCTCACGATCAGTTACTTCACATCCTGGATCTCTTCACTGGCTCCCGATGAACTTAATGTCAGCCACAGTGATTTACAGCCGCCAATCAAACTGCATCTTTGAAAATAAAGACACACTAAGGGATTTATTCTCCAAGTGGCTGTGGACCCAGAGCGGCGATGCAGCCGGTGACTTATCGCCCGGTGAGAGGGTTTGATGTTGTGTCGTCGGGTGATTTTAAGAAACAGGGATTATTTGTTGTCTGTCGTTTACCTTTAAAAACATATTTAGTTTAAGTGTCATACATCAAACTTGCAGTGAGGCCCCCTGGTGGTTCTGGTTCTACAACTTCAGATCTACTGTGCACTATTAATCTACTATTTCTTGTCACTTTAAACTCAGCATGTTTCATAATATGTATCTTACATAAATCTTGGATGTAATATTCATGTTTTCTATCCTGCTTAGTTACTTCAGATGTGGAACATTATTGATTCAATTACATGGTTTATACTGGTGTTTATTAATGTGGTGCCAATGTGTTCTATATAAACAGGAGATGAATAAGAAATTGTACAAATTAAAGTTGAAACATTTTACTTGAAGTAAATATACAACATGAATATTTGCTGAAAATTGCAAAATACACAGACATGAGGTAGTTACGAATAGACTGCAGGCAAATAACCTTTATGGCCATAATGCACCTTAATGATCTGAAGCATTTACCAAATAAAAAAATCAAGTGATTTTGTTTTTAAACAAACATAAAAAAGCTTTTTTAATATAGTTTGAGTTTACAACAATGTAAACATTACTTTGGTGCTAAATAAATAACTCCTGCACCGACGTCCACATGTGGAACCTCAATGAGAACAGAGGTGACTTCGACACGGACTCTCCCTCGATCCGTTAACCATTAATCCATTAACTCTAAAGCTCCTGGCAGACACGCTGCTGCTGCTGCTGCTGTGGGTTTCAGCAGCTTCCAGCAGCAAACGCAGGAACAACACTGTCCCTCTTCCCTCGTTCACACTGGAGAGTCTGCAAATGGAAAACACACGTTTAGTGTTGTTCTACTTTCACTGATATTTCTGCCCCTTGGTCAGATTAACGAAGAGGTTTGGGGCAAAAATCCCTTCATGAGCAGCAAACCTTCTTTTCCTTCTTCTCTTTCTGTTGAAAAGAAACTTTATATGACCTCAGGTTTGTGAACTAATCTGATTAGACGTCGTTTGCTTTGTGCACCATGTAAACACTGTATTAGCTGAAGTAGTTAGACATAGCATCTCTCCTCACGGCCTCAGTAAGACCCTCATTACGTCAATCATTGGATTCTACAACATCAAAAACAGCTCAATCAATATACAGACTGATTCTACTACTGCAAATCATGAGTAAAGATAAAATGATACATTACTATACGATGCAATACCATTCGATACTATTTGATACAATTCGATGCGATGCGATGGAATACGATACTACTTGATACTATTCATACAATACATTGCAATTTGATACGATACATTAATATACGATACAATTCGATACGATTTGATGCAATACAATAATACTACATGATCTGGTACGATACAGTGTATTTCTATTCTATCTATGGGGAACTTTGCCATGTTACAGGAAAAATAGAAACATCATCAAGAGTAATAAATAAGTAAAGATACAATATAAAGACAATATCATATTATTATGTATTCCATGTAAACATAATATAATAATAAAATAATGTTCTGACCTGGAAGAAGATGATGATGATGAGGACGAACATGACCAGAATCACCAGGGTGACCACAGGGGCACTGACTGGCTCCTTCCCCTCCTCACTCTCCTCACCCTCCTCTTCATCACTCTGCTGAACCATCTCCTGCACAGGAGAGTCACAGTTGCCTGTGGACAAACGTGAAAGTGAGACACGAGCTGTGAGCGCGGCGGGCGAACGTGCACGAGAGCGAGTCCTCACCTGGGACATGGATGAGGGTCCCGTTTCCAGTGAGCCGCAGGTATGGAGGAGGGTAGAGGACCTGGATCTGACAGCGATACAAATCTGTGTCTGCGGCTTTCAGTCCTGACACGGTCACCTGCACGGCGCCCCCTATCACCTCAGCAGAACACTGCACCTGAAGCACAACAGGGTCAACCTTCTCTTAACATGAGTCACTGTCTATAACATGATGCCAGCAGTAATATATTTTAGAACACAGGACAAGAAGGTGAATATCCCTTGTACGTTTGAAGGTCTTCTGCACAATTTAAGTGTCTTGGCCTTGTGATCAAGGAAACAGGCCGAACTTGAGAGTGCGCCGAGGCTAAAGGTGAATCTGACATGGCTACTTGTAGCAAATTTTAAGAAATTCTAAGTTTTCTTGAGATATCGAGTTCAGAAGAATCGAACAGACGGACAACCTGAGGACATGATGGCTCCGAACACTGGCTGCCACTTGTCAGGAGTCAGAGCCAGTACACACACTTTGTATAGTAAAAAAAAGCTTGACAAGTGAGAGGATGATGGAGAAAACAAATGAGCTTACCTCCCCCACCTCCTCCACACTTGTCTCTCTGGGCTCGGTGGAGTTGAGCGTGGTGCAGCAGAGGCCCTGGGAGCCGTGGAGGCCTCTGAGCAGAGTCACACGGACCTCCTCGGGGTCAGGGTAGTCGGACCATTGGGTCCGGATGAAGCACTGGACCTGAGCTGTGCCGCTGATGCTCGTCACTCTGTACGGCTGGATCACCTTCGCCGCTGATGGAAAAACAAAGAAGGTCTGAGGAAGATGTGACGCTCAGTGGATGAAGAGTCTGATCCATCAGGAACAGTCTGGATTTATTGGTAATAATATAAGAGTTGAGAATATCTCACAAGATCCATCTCTCTGAATTCCAGCCTGTATGAAATCCCTTCAGTGTCATATGTTCCCAAAGCCAAGCTCAAGCTATTAAAAATTATCTTCAGTATTTCTAGATTTATTTTAAATATCATTTAAAGCATTTAAAGTATCATGATTGTAAAATTCCATTTGTCCGATTGTCATTGGCTTAAAATTAGAATTTCTTGAAATAACAAGTATATATAAGTAAATATAACTTAAGAATAATAGTTTTATTTACTTATCTCAATACAGTTTGTTTTCTATATTTTTAAGTAAGATTAACTTCTCAGATCTAATCTTAAATGTGTGAATCTGAGTGTTAGAAATTGAGCCACGATATTAGTTTCCACCTCCTCCACACGTCCAGAAAACTTTTATTATTATGAACTTTTATTAACTTCTATTAACCCTGAACTGTGTCAAAAGTTCTCATCAACACAAACACAGGAAATCATCCCATCGGTGTGAGTCGGTGTTTACTCACCGGTCCACACGGGCCGACAGAGGCTGAGGGTCACCAGGGTCCATCCCATCAGAGTCAGGAACATGCTGCCGTTACACACACACTGTTATAATTCACACAACTCTGGTGAGGACGCACACTCTCACTGAAAACACACACTTCCAGTAGAATACAACAAAAACAATGAAACTCACCTTTATAGTTGAGCGTGTCCCTCGGCTCGCATGGAAACTGTCGCCTTTGCCAGCACAGGAAATGATCATGACGGTGTTTTGCTGATCACAGGCTGTGGTTGTTCAGGAAAGATGAGAAGATGAAATCTGAATTTCTATTAGACTATTTGTCTTTTTCCTCAGAGAAACAAAAACCTGATCAATCAGTGAAATGAATAAAGTATTAAAAAAAGTACTTCTCCTCTCGCGTATCATTATGGAAAACATGCATTCACAACAGATTTTCTTTATTCGAATTGAATCCAGAATTTATCCAAACTCTACATCGTGTTCTTCTTCTGTTCCAGATGTTGCTGCTGCGCTCAGTGGAAAGACTTTCTGTTTTATGAGATTTGTGTCTTTCAGGTTCATCTGCTTCAGGAATCTATTAAACCATCGAACTCCAGTGGAAAAAACAAACTGTGAAACTCAAACCACTTGTTCAAGAGGAAACTTTTACAGGGTGTGATTGTGAACATTTAAGTCTTTATTTGAATAAGAAGATAAATTATGTGTTTTTAAGTGTTTTTTTTGTCCTGTGTGTTCTGAATTAAGCTGCAGCCACGACTGACCCACAGTACAAACTTTATTCTGAAGATATTAGGTAGAAATTACATTTCTGACAGAAAAAGCTCTGGATAAATGAAGTAAATACATTTTTGGTTCACATAATAATATTTTAAACTTTAACAGAGGCTGTTTGCTGAAGCAGTTTGAGAAATACAAAAATACAACCGTTTAAAAAAAACTAGAGCACAAAACAAACTATATGTTGGAAATGCTTGGATACAAAGGAGATAGATAAAATTGATTGTAAGATATTAGTTTGTCTATAAGCGTCCTAACTGATGTCCTCCACTAGTGGTCCCTGACAGGAAAACATGTACAATTACAACTTTAATTGTAATAAAAAAGCTGAGTTTTGGTCATTTATTCTAAATAATAGTAAAAATAGTAATAGTAAAAATAATAATAATACGTTTGTGAGTAACGGACCGAGCCTGCACACTTTGCTTTACAAGCTGCAGTCGGTACAGAGGAGTAAAGTTAGTTATCTGCACCATATTATAACTAAACACTCCATTTACCTTCATATAGATATGTTTGTACATCGACTTCTTTATTTACAACCAGATCACAAACAAATGTGGATTATATCAGTTCAGAGCTTTACACTGAAAAGGCCTTGCAATGACAAAGCGTTTAAAAGTCTAATTTAAAACTGGCTGATGCAGTAAAAGTCAATTTCACGTTTTATTCTGACATTACGGGTAAGCGTTTATCTTCCACTGTCATTTCATCAGTTGATTCTTCTTTGGAATAAAAAGAGCCGCTTTTGCGTTTTCGTCTCATGCGAGTTTCTTCGACGCCCGGTGATAAGCTGCAAACTGTGGAAAATAACTAACCGTAGATTTAAAAAGCATCAGGGTGAAAGTGCTGATTTTGTGATTTCAGGGCCGTGCTGACGTCACATGTGTGCGTTCTGCCTGGAAACCGTCTGTGGGGTTGAGCCCCATTTGTTCTCACTGCAGAAGTTACAGTCACAACTACAGTCACCTGGAAAACAGCGGTTTCTTTGTTGCTTACATCGTCGTTTCACTATTGTTCAGTGTTGAGAATAGAGTGCTGAAATTTAACCAGAAGGTCCGTCACTGTGGAAACCAAGACGTCGTTCACACATCACAGAACATTTATCAAAAAGAATATCTCACCACAGTTTGAGCTGAAATTTGCTGTGAACTGGATTTAATTCATGCTCAACAAAGATTTAACTCCTGCATCACATGAACTGTGTGAGACTGGAGACGTGTGAAAGGGATCTGAGCATCTGGAGGTGACAGATGGTGCAACTTATATATAAGTGTGTGTGTGTGTGTGTGTGTGTGTGTGTGTGTGTGTGTGTGTGTGTGTGTGTGTGTGCAGAGTGAGGTTAGAAAACTTTGTGTTCATCCCACCTGGTTTATCTGCACTGAAGATATTTATTTTTCATCAAATTAAACTGAATTTGCTTTTATTACTATTCACGTGTTTGGTTTATATACAAGTTTGAATGATTTACTGAAGTGATGTTGTTTTTTTATATATATATTGCACGTCGGCTATTTCAGAGTCTGTTAAACAACCAACTCATTCACAACTTTTCAAAATAAAAGTTCTGTAATTCAGCTCAATGTAAAGCATTTCAGGAACAAAACAAACATTGTGCTTTTACGCTGGAGACAGATTACCAAACAGGAAAGAGTGACTACCACAGGGGCCTTAATTTATATTAGTAATTAGTAAAGTAATAAGAAGTAGTATGCCTATAATGTAAGGATATATGAGAAAAGTATTAATGGAGTCAAATGTAATATGTACAGTGTAAACGTATGTACAGAGACATTTGCAGTGGGTGGAGTGCAGTGATTAGCTGAGACAGCAATGAACTGTGGACTGGAAAGGTTGTGAAGACACTGAGATATGTGTTAAAGAGTTAATGTATTTTTTCTTATGATTTAAAGGTTTTCTGCTACAAAAACAATTATACATATGGAAACTTTGAATTCATTCATTCCATCAGCTATGAGTTGAAATCAAACAGGGGACGTCCCTCCTCTCTGCTCGCTTGTTTAATCTGCTGCTCGTCACTGTGCAGGTTTCGATGTGATGTTTGACATCTACTGAAACCTCCAGATGACTTGAGGTCGGGGTTGAGGTTTTGTTTTACCTGGTGCTCCCTCCTACTCACTCTGATGCTTCGGTCTCCCTCCTCTTCCTTCCTCTGCGTTTTCTGACGAACTCTTCAGCTGTTGGATGAACGACGTGTTCTCGTCGTGGATCACTTCAGATAAAACTACATCCTGCAGATCTGCTGTTGGTTTTCTGACTCAGAAGAATCAGATATATCACAGATATAACAAGCAGCTGGCAGTTTATTAGGAACACTTACTAACCCTGCCTAGGATGTTGTAAAGCGTAAAGTGTTTATAATAATAATAACAAATGTATTCATGTATCATCATTCAGAACAGCCGCTAATAAGTGTGTCACAAAGAGGACAAATAAAGACAAAACACACACACACACACACACACACACACACACACACACACACACACACACACGCACACACACACACACGCACACACATTTACACTACACTGGCAGCGTCAGACCAGTAGAGGTCAGACTTTAGTATGAAAAGAAAAGGCTTAAAAACTGAGGTGAACTCTCTCTCTCTGTGTGTGTGTGTGTGTGTGTGTGTGTGTGTGTGTGTGTGTGTGTGTGTGTGTGTGTGTGTGAGCGTGTGTGTGTGTGTGTGTATGAGAGAGAGACGGAAAGAGAGAAAGATCCTCCAAACATCAGAACTGAATATTTAATAGTATATATAATAACATTGATGTAAGTATGCTATAATATAATAATATAACATAGCATAGCATAACATAACATAACATAACATAACATAACATAACATAACATAACATAACATAACATAATATAATAAAACATAACTTAACATAATATAATATAATATTAAACATAATATAACATAAAACATAACGTAACATAATAAATATAATAAAAACTACCATACTATATGATAATGAAATGTAATAATATAGTGTAATGATCTCATCGGGGCTGATTGGCTCAGGCTAATTTCTGGGTTGGGCAGGACAGGAAACCAGGCATCGGGAGCGCGCAGGGAATGGATACGCGCTCCCGAGGAGTTTTTTGGGATCCGGTATAGAGCTCGAGGATGTGTCAAGTCACAGTGTGACACACCGGAAGTAAGGCTGTACTGGCTTCACAGTAAAAGACTAACAGATTTGAACGGTGTGTGTGTGTGTGTGTGCGTGTGTGTGTGTGTGCGTGTGTGCGTGTGTGTGTGTGTGTGTGTGTGTGTGTGTGTGTGTGTATGTGTAGATGTGTTTGAGTGTGTATGCCCTGCATGTGTGATGTGTGTTCATTAGATAATATAAGAATGAAAAAAATATCTGATTGGTTGATTGAATTATTCATTAATTGGTTGATTATTTGATTGGTTGATTGGTTGATTGACTGGTTGGTTGAGTGTTGATTGGTTGATTGACTGGTTGGTTGATTGACTGGTTGGTTGATTAACTGGTTGGTTGATTAACTGGTTGGTTGATTAACTGGTTGGTTGATTGACTGGTTGGTTGACTGGTTGGTTGATTAACTGGTTGGTTGATTAACTGGTTGGTTGATTGTTGATTGGTTGATTGACTGGTTGGTTGATTGACTGGTTGGTTGATTGACTGGTTGGTTGACTGGTTGGTTGATTGACTGGTTGGTTGATTAACTGGTTGGTTGATTAACTGGTTGGTTGATTAACTGGTTGGTTGACTGGTTGGTTGATTAACTGGTTGGTTGATTGACTGGTTGGTTGATTGACTGGTTGGGTCTAATTAATGAGATATGGGATGAAGAGCATTCAAATTTAAACGTTAGAGCTTTGTAATATTATATTGGATCTTTACAATATATATGTATTTTTATAGTACTTATATTCCTTAAAAACTATAAGAAGTTTAAAGCTTCGTTTAAAAATGATTCATAAACTGCACAGTGTCACTGTTATCACTTGTGTATTACAGTCGCCTCTTTTACTTTATTGTGAAAGTCTCTCCCGGACGTGGAGCGTCCCCGTCCCCCCCACCCCCCCCACCAGCTTGACGTCAGTGTTAGCGGAGCTGGGACTCGGTGGCAGCGCGGAGGAAATCTGGGAAATCCGGGGAAGGGGAGTCGGTGAAAACCCGGACTACAGCGGCAGAATCCCCGCGAAGCCTCGGCCGTCGCACCGCGGGCTCCTCCGGTGGACGCCTCTCCTCCGTGTCCGGTTCTCTCCTCCTCCTCCGGGATCCGCACAGTGAGTATCCCCGATCCCCCTAACGCATCCCGGTGGATCCACGCTCCCTCCGCTGCCCCCCTCCGCCGCAGCAGCGACACGAAACCGTGTCTGTCTCATCTCGAGTCTCTGGACTGAGCGCGTCCTTTAATTATCATCCCCCGGAATAAAGGCCAATTAATCCCGTTAGAGGCTGCAGGGGGGGGGTGGGGGGGGGGGGGGGGGGGGGGGGGGGGGGTGGAGGGGTGGTGGTGGTGGTGAAGGTGGGGGGGGGGGGGGGGCTCAGATAAAAACCTCCTCATCCTCTGCAGCTGCGGTTCAATGCATCTCTGCTGTTTGCATGCGCGCACCTCAGCCTCATTTTGCATTGTGCGTAAATTTTGGTGCCATTTGATGAAACGCCGCAGGGCCTGCAGAGCGCACGCACGCACGCACACACGCACACACACACGCCGGCCTGGATGCGCAGGTTCCCCGGCTGACAGCGCCTCTCCAGCCGTGTGTGGTGCTGCTGCAGCTCGGAGGCCAGGCGTGCCGAGCCGTGCTGACACAGGCAAGGCGTGGCATCGTCTTAACACGGGTATGGGCGTGTTCCCCGCAGCTGCCACTCATCACCACGGACCTCTACCATGTGCGGTTCAGTCATATCCCGTCAGTGCGCGTGGACGTGTGTTTGAAAAGGTGCATCGTTAAGATGAAGGTGGTCTGACCCAGTGCTCGTTTACAATTCAGCATCATCAGACATGCAGGCTGCCATCTGCCTGCCTGCCTGCCTGCCTGTCTGTCTTCCTGTCCATCTGTCTGTCTGTCTCACCATCATCTGGCAGGTAGACCCATCTTCCTGCAGGATGTCTTCTAGCTGTCAGACTCGTCCTATTCCGTTTACATGGGCACCAGAATTCCGATATTAACCCGATTAAGACGATCGTCTGAATAAGGCCTACTTATCAATCGATAATCAAATTCGCACATTCGCAGTATTCCGATCTTAGGCTACATCCACATTGCTACGTTTTCGTTTGGAAAACATACATCTGTCGTACACTCTACTCTGGAGTTCGTAAACGCGTTTTATTCTGGACGAGGTTTGAAAACAATGACGTAGAAACTCACAGGTGCTTTCTGATTGGGTTTTTTCGGTCACGACGTAGCCTTTCGCTGATTCGTCAGTCTCCTGTCACGTGACCCCCTAGAACACAACATGGAGAATCAATTACCGGTGTCACTGACCCTGTTGTCTTTGCCAACGGCTGTTGTGCAGTAAAAAGTCTGTATTTTACAGTGTTACGACTGTTTACATGCGTAGTAGACGAGATGTTATTCCTCCTCTTCTTAACTCCTCCCCTGAGCAGGTGAATCCCTCCTCTACCTCACCTGACCTTCATTCTGTGTTGACATTCTTTAACAGTCTCGTTATGGAGACACGTAAATGTCTTAGATCCTTCAGGGTGAAAGAAAAACAACGGGACAACACGTGGATTTATTCTCCTTTGCATGTTTTTTTTTAGTGAGGAATCAATTAGGGTAGAAAAGGGAATAGATTCACTTCAGCAGGAGCACACCGGACTTTACTGATTTAATAAACTTCATTTCAGTCCTCACACAGTTATTGCTTCTGTGCTGTGCAGCTCATCCTGGCTAGTTAACGTTAGCATCGTTTTTTTATCTATTTCACCCTTTTCTCTGAGTGGATTTCTGTGCTATTTACTTAAATGTGTCCCATGTCAAAATATTCACTTATTATAATTGAACACTTGTCAAACGCCCTTTTCTTCCCCATACAAAGTCAGTGATAATCTATTGAAATCATATCCTTACAAATTGAATGAGTCATTGAATGAGTCAACTATAATATTTTATAACCAAACAGCATCAGTGCAGCAGTGAATGATTCGTATCAGACAGATGAGGCTGGACTGTTTTGGCAAAAAAGTCAGGATTGATTTTCCATTGAAATAAATGAAGATGCTGTTTTCGATGCAGCGATATCTGGTTTGGGTTTTGTTTAAAAATGATTTATTTCTCATCAATCCAGAGGTTTAGTTTTGACGCTTAAGATAAAGGTGATGCTTAATATTGAGAACTACAAATATACTGTTTTACAAACCTGTTTATTTCTTTTAATTGATGACTCACAAGTTTTCCAATGTTAAAAGTCATCTAAACATGAGTAGAAATACAGAAGCTTATCGTAACTAGATTTTAAAATAATTGTATTGATACTATGTATAAGAGAATTTGCAAGAGAACATTAAATAATCACACTGAGCTGCTTCGAAGTTGAAGTCCCTTGCTGGGAGCTGTAATCTGTAACCAGGCCCATCAGAGCTTCAGTGGAATCGTGATGACAGACTTGAGAGGTTCCACCTCTGTAACACACTCGCGTGCAGCAAAGTGGGACGCAATTCAGTTTCTCCCGGTTGTGTTGAGGGTTAACTGGAGTATGAAAATCCCCACTGCCCTACTTCATCTAAAGGCAGCTCCGACTGTTTCCAACCAGCCACTCAGCTTGAGTTTTACCCCTGAGACCTGCAGGCTCCTGCTTCCACTGACAGACTGTCGATCCATTTCGCTCCTTATTTCGTTGGTGGCATTCTTTTCCTTCTTCCAAGTTCACGCTACACAACATTGGAAGTTGTCAGATCAACGTGCAGTTCACACTTCACGACTCGCTGTCTTGTGACCGGGAGTCTTGCAGCCATTGTGAGTCAATGCAGCACAACTGGCTGCAGCCGATGGGTTTATACACTTCATGATCTTTAAAGAGGAGAAAACCCCCCCGACTCATATGTCTGGTCTATGTTTGGTCACGAAAACAGACCCGGAGTGAAATGTCAAACTGGAGGAGGTGAAACGCTTCAGTGGACATCACAGTTGTAAAGAATAAAGTGCGGCTTGGAGCGTGTTTCTCTGACCGAACGCGACCTGAGCCTGATGAAAGAAGCTGAGTCTGTTTCTCTGTCCCTGACACACATGGCCATTGCTTGTTTTCTCAGATTACAGACATGTGCAGTGTAAAGAACAAGGGGAGGCCTCACCATTAGATGTACCTTCACCCTGTCCTGCGCTCTGATTCGCTGTAGTTCTCACTGACTCTTCTATATTTGCCTGTTAGAAATATAGTCTGTGAAGCGACTCGTGTCTTTGAAGAGTTCACACTGTGTGATTGACGACTTTTGAATGAACTCCAATTAGTCTCAGATCTTTTGTTGGCGACTTCTAAAACTTGTTGGCGACTGGAAAATCTGGCTAATGATCGTGTTGTGCGAACTAGAAGTTAAAGTTGGTGAATTTCCACTGCAGGAGCTTCTCATTGGTGAACTTGAACCTTTTGATGTTTCCACTGAAAGAACGAGGGTCTACATTAAGTTATTTGGAGATAGTTTTACTCTGCTGCTGAAAATTTGATTTTACAACAATGAAGTCCAGAATTCGTTGAGATGTTTGCAGAGGACGACATTAGACACATGTACAAAAGGCGTCTTTTGTGCTTCTGATGTGTCATGAGACTCGTTAAGTTTGATCGCCTCAGGGTTTTGACTGTTTTTGTGGAGACATAAGTCACAAGGAGCTGCAGGAACTTTTACCCTCTTGAACTTGTGATGCAAAAGCACCTATTGATTGAGCAGCTGAGTATTAAATTGAAGTAACAGCACATTCATGCTCCCCAGAGGTTGAGCTGCTTTCTCTGTCGGGTCAAGTTTTGTCCTCAAGAAGTTGCAGAGTTGATAAAATGACTCAGACAAAACTGAAATGTGGATAATTAGTTTGGATAACGCTCTTATCCAGAACGATGCTCAGCGACTGCTGGAGGCCTCCCTGTCTAACTCAGGGGCCCTGAAGTGGATTCATGTCTGTTGTGGGAACCGCACATCTGCATTTCCGGGCGCTGGACCGGCCCGACAGCGTTCAGAGACGATGTTGGCCTTGCGTGCTTCCTCCGGCAACTCGGCAGTCGTCGTGTAAACATCGAATTGGATACACTGGTTACATCTGGATCAGCTGCTCTGGTGCCGTCTGTCGGTGTATTCTCATTGGTAGCTGCTAAGGGGGTCAGAGCAGGTCACCATCTGATGTTGTGGTTTGCTTCTCTCTCGCTGATGGTCGTACTGTGTCTTTCTTTCTTCTCGCCAAGAGTATGGAAAAGTCATCCTTCCCTCTCTCAGGAAATTCCTCTCTGTCCCAGGGGCGCGACGCACAGAGAGGGCGTGAAGGAGACGGAGCAGATCTGCTACAGAGGGACACTGCAGGCCACAGTTTCTCATTCAGTCCTTTCAGTTTGGGTTGTGAAAGTCTCACCGTCTTATTGTGACACTTTTCTCCCTATTGGTGCTTTCAACAACACAAGCTCTGACTCGGACCAGGACCGATTCTCACTGAAGAGAAGTATTGAGATGTTTTTCTTCTCTGAGGTTCAGTGCATTGAAGATTCAAAGTGTCTAATTTGAGAAGGTCAAACCGTCGCGCTTGCTTGAAATACGACGAATCCATTATCAAAGCAGCTAATGGTGAATTAAAACTGTTAATTTTCCGTCAACCAATTGAATTGATTGATCAGCTCATAATGGCGGTGTTAGTTCTGCCTCGGTGCTGTAGATGTGGGTCTGTCCTGCACAGATAACCAGCCTCACCGACCCGAGCCCACCAGCCCCGGCAGATTAACAACCTTATTCATATATGGATGGTAATAAAAATGGCCTAGTTTCAGTCGGGTTGAGATTAGATATTGGATTAAATTGTGTAGAAGCCGAACAGAATCAATTTATTTAAGCTGCGCAGCTCAGAGCACGAGAAGGTGAACGAGCAGCAAGTCAATAACTGATTACCGTTGTTTTAAGACATTTAAGGACATTTTAAGGTCACAGTGTTATTTTAAACACAAGCTGCCAAGGCCACGAAAGCAGTTGCACGTCTATATTACAAATGTTGGCTTGTATCCCCCCCCCACATGTGGCCGAATCGCTGGTTTTATGCAAAACGTTTCATCAATCATTATGAAAAATGCCTTCGATTCTGCCAAAAGTGCAGCACAGTACAAATGCCTGTTAAAGATATATCATAACTGGTAAAACACAATGTTTTATTTTGTAAACGCACCGGAATCAGATTCGGTTCTCGTTATCGGCGGATGTGCAAAGTCCAGGTATCAGAAGCAGGAAGATGATCAATGGTATCGCCACATATCTAAAAATCACCCATGAACCCACCTGGTTGTTGTCATACATGTCTGACCACTGGAAACGTTGGTCCTCACAAGTTACCCATAGAAACCAGTGGACTCCACAAGTGACACAAACAGAGAAGTGTGTGTGTGTGTGTGTGTGTGTGTGTGTGTGTGTGTGTGTGTGTGTGTGTGTGTGTGTGTGTGTGTGTGTGTGTGTGTTTGTGTGTGTGTGTGTGTGTGTGTGTGAGCGCTGCGATAACAATAAATGTTTTTTCTGCTGTTTGTTGTTAAAACAGGGAACTGGCAGCTGAATGCAATGACTCAGCCTGTGTGTGTGTGTGTGTGTGTGTGTGTGTGTGTGTCCCCCTCCCACACACACACACACACACACACACACACACACACACACACACACACACACAGTACTAATGGAGTATCCAGATGAGGTAACACTACTCCAGTTTCTCCTTAGTTAACTGCTCCGTAAACTAAACACCACGGACTCTTGGACAAACAGCAAAACACTAAAATGTCCTGATGGTTTCTTCATTTTTCCGTATTTGAATATTTTAGTATAAGTTTAGGAAATTTGGACTGAGCAAAAATGTTTGTATGTCTATGGTATGTGCAGCAGGTAAACCCCTCAGGGGTCAGAGGTCAGGGATGCCATTAAGAAAAGCTGGTGCTGGTCTGAGGGACATTCCGCTCATGGCCCGGTGACGTGGTAACAGAACAAGGAATCCTGGGAAAACAAAGTCAAATTGATTCCATTCGTTGGCCCAGTTGTCGCTTTGACAAATTCCCTCAGCTGTTTACACACAAGTGGCAAAAAGATTCTCAAAGGAAGTCGATCCAAAGAGAAACAAGAGTTAAGGTTCAGGTATTCAAACAGAACGATTCAATCCCTAAACACAAACTTCTCAAAGCTGCTTACAGCTCAGGATCTGGTCAAAGAGACGATAACAGAGATTATAACACTGACAAAATATCTAAAACATTTTTGATTTAACAACCTAATTTATTCTACCTTTACCTATGAAAAGAGACGCCTTAGTATGGACACAGAGCTCCGTCTGTTACCGAATGTTCCCATCATCCCAGAGCTCAATTATTCAAAGCAATGTAACTTATTCAGTTTAATATATATATATATATATATCTGACAGCTGAATGTTGCTTCTAAATATAACAACATCACAGCTTTTCCTTTATTTTCATCCTTTTGTCCTTTTCGTGGTTTCGCTTGTCGGTGCAGATCTGCTTTCGGACAGGATCTTTTCGTAGTTTCCCTTCATCTCCGTCAGACGAACAAAACACCGTAGTTCAAATGGAGTTTTTCGAGCAGCAGCACTGTCTGTCCTCATCTCGGTCTCTCTCTAATTCCACACAGATGTGGAGTCTTTGTGGCTGCTGTTGCCGAGTTCCTGCACCGCTCGTCGTTCTTGGAAAATTTAATCTCATTTCTCCTTTTCTGTTTTTTTTTAATTCTGTTATTTTTCTCTGTCTTGTGTTTTTTTTGTTTCTTTCTTCTCCGAGTTGTATCACCCCAGCCAAGCCACGCTTTCTCTCTCTCTCTCTCTCTCTCTCTCTCTCTCTCTCTCTCCCTCTTTCTCTCTTTGTCTTTCTCTATGTCCCTCGGCCCTCGTGGAGATCCAGGGGCAGGCTGTGCAGCTGGGAATCAGGACCTCCGTTTCTCAAACTGGGCCGACTCTGTTTAACTTGACTTTTAAAGTCTCTGTAAACACTCTGCTTCGGGAGAGGTGGAGGAATCATTCAAATACTTTGCTTAAGATTCAAATTCAGGCAAACTTTATGTTTAAAAACACACAGTACATCTTCTGAGCTGCATTCTGCTCTTCATTCTTGCAGTCCATGTTGGGATATTCAAGTAATTGCCCCCTTCCCCACGTTGTTATTGCTTCATACCTTACAGATTGCAGACTGAAAAGAGAAGCATCAGACTGACGATGCATGGCCCTGCACTGTTTATACTCCAATCATGTAATGCTAACGTATCCATTGTGGATGTAATCAAGAAGTCATTAGTACCATATTAGGGCTGGGCACTGAAATCCTATCTCGTTCCTCCCAGACTGAATCACAACACAGATTTCGGTGCCTCGTTTCAATACCTGAGCCATGAACTGAAATAGTAAACAATCACCGCACGTGCCTGGTGAACATTATATTCAACTCTGATGGCAACACACTCTCTACATGACTCTGGCAGCATCGTTAGCGTACAGTTAGCGACACAAAACAACAAAATGCATTAAGCTAGATGGTCGAAAGTGAGGCTGCATTTCAAACCGACCCTAAACCATATGATGAAAACTGATTGGTTAATCTAAAGCTGTAAATCTCTGTCCCTAATCTTATTGGTTGCAAAGGTTCATGCGTTACTACACAATATGATGTCACTTATCATATGATACAATTTGATGAGGAATCATTTTCTTATCATTCTGAGCTTTACAGTCTCTTTCTTACTTGCAGAGATATCTTGTAAAACTTCAATCTCTTAATTGAACGGTGCTTGGAGGATGCTTACCTCCACTAAGGCTCATGCCAGATGTCACCATGTAAAAGTGAATTAAACAAACTTCCTGGATGTTAATCTGGATCAGCTCCAAAATGGAATGGCTTCTTTTTTTGGGGTCATGCTCCGACCCTCCACAAAATGTTAGTAGTTTTTGATTAATCCAGACAAACGAATGAAAACATCCTCGGCACAGGTAAATCGTTGATTTTACAAAATATGAATACATATTTTTGACAAACATTTAGAGAAAAGAGCCAAACAGATAATCCTCTAGTGGCATAATTACAGATGTAGCTGATGCAGTCAGCCGTTTGTCAGCCTGTTCGCTTCAACAGCAGTAAAAACCAGTCAGGCTGATTATACCCTGTGAGCTGGGCCACACGGCCTTTATTGTGTGTGTCGGTGACGTTTAAGGGAGATGGTGTTATTATAAAGTGTGTGTGTGTGTGTGAGGGTGAAACAAAGTGAGAGTGTGTTTGGGGTTTGTCGGTTTAGTCGCTCTGCGGCTTTGAAGACGTTGTGAGTCTGTGTATGTGTGGGGGCGTCCAGTGGCTCGCAGAAAGTGTTGATAGTGTAAAGCCTGTCAGTTTTCCATTGCTCAAACTAAGAGAGAAGAGTACAGGCGTTGAACCTGTGTGTGTGTGTGTGTCTGTGTGTGTGTGTGGTTGGATTATGTGTGTTAATGTTATGTCTTGGAGAACGTCTGGAACAGCTACTGTTTTTTTGTGCTGGCTCTTTCGTATGTGAAAACACACACGTGAAGCGGGTCCAGACCACAGCTACGTCCCGTACCCAGACAGCCCTGCAGTGGAGATGGAAAGTATGTGAGCTCTCGTTCTGTCTGCACACTTTCGTCTCAGCGTTTGGATGAAGTCTGATATTCTGCGGCTTTTTCTTGCACGACGACTGTGTCTGCTGCGACAGAGGTCACGGTTCAAACTGTATCTGCACCGTGGCCCCCCTGAGACGAAGACATGAGTGAACATAAAGTTTTATTTTGGGGAAACTGACTTACACAATATCGCCACAGGAGTAAGTGCGGTTGAGTTGTGACTGGGACGTCGCCAGCTCAAATCCTGCGTCTGGTTCGGAAAAATGTGTGGATGGAAAGTGAGTGGGGACTGTGCTCGCCTTCCTCAGCAACGACTGTGTAGGTGTCTCGAGGAAAACAGACGGACTTTAGCTGTTACACGTGTGTTTCTTCGTCCTGTAGTAAACTGGCCGAGCGCACACGGTCGATCGAGTGACTCCACATCCCGATACATCCACAAGCTTCTGTTGACAGAGTGCTCATTCTCTCTATAGCTGGTTTCAGATACGTAACAATTTGGGTACGGACATTTCCCAGAGTTTATCTTTCACATGTGAAGCAGCAGCAGAGAGAATGTCGAGGTCAGACTCGTTCACAGCAACAGGAAAATGTCCGCAGCATTTAGGCGAGGGGGTGGAGCCTGGGTAGAACATGAAGGAGGCAGGACGTGACCCAAAATGCCGTCAAATGTGACGTGAAATCTCTTGTTTTTCTTTACAGCACATCGACAACAGCGTCGGCCCCAAAGCTCTTGAATCACGTCGTCTTTCCAAGTTGGCGTCTTCGTCTTCCTGTTACAAATGTCATCAACTTGATTTTCTTTCCTTCTGTATCCCCACATGGGCTCTTTGGACATTCTGCAGTGTTTTGTAACTCAGGGAAAAGTTCTGTAAAATGTCATTTGACTCGGACATTTGCCTCCTCAACTACAGACCAAGCTGCAGCACTAAGCAAAACACTGATTCACAAATCGCTCCCAGTGAGTTTGACGTAGAAATTCAAGTTGCTTTGGACAAAAACACGTCTCTAATATAACGGACCATAAATCTCTGTTGTGCAAGCTGTGATGTGCTTTTACCAGACGGGCCCATCAGCAGCTGGTTTAGTCAGATAAGCCTTCGATGAATCCAAATTCCTGCCAGGACAGATGAGGAGCGAAGTGTTGCACGTGTTGTAAATGTCATCGTACACAAATAGACTGATTGCATTGGTGTGTGAAAGGCGTTCTCCACGTTTCTCAGGTGTGTCGGGTTGGTTTAAGTCTCCATGACGCTGAGGTGAATCCGGGCCTGGGGACGGGGACTTGTTAGAACTGGAGCCGGTCTGAGGGTTTTCAGCTGAGTCAGGTTCAGGTGCTCGTTCTCTGCTCTGTCATTAAACGATTAAACCAGTGTGTCTGAGCAGGTTCTGTCTCATCATGGCAATATGTCTATATCCGTCTGAACGGCTTGTGAAAGGGGATAAAAAGTGGACATGAATGCGTGCAGAGCAGAATCCAGTGATGTGCATGAGCAACACACCCACTTTAATTTGTTCACTTTTTCCCTGTTGCCCTCCCTTGTTGAGAAGGTTGTCGTAGGTTCCTGCCGCAGATGTTGTTCCTGGCAGGAGCCGCTTCAACCGAGGACGGACAGAAGTGGAAAGTTTTACCTTGTGAGGCTTTCAGCTCGGGTGCCACTGTGTGTGCAGGAGGAAAACCGCTCTCACACCGCCGTCATGTGACACGAGCTAAAAATGGTGTGTTTGGAGGTTGTTGTTTTTGTTTTTTTTGGTGTCCAACCCTAGAATTTGTGAATCGGTGCATGTTCCAGTCGACTGCCTTCACGAGAGTGTGACGTGTTTTCCAAGGGAACTAATGAGCATGTGAAAGACGTGCTGGTGGGAGGATTTTGTTATGTTTGTACAGTCACTCAGTATTTTATCTGGAGGAGTTGATTGTGTGAACGGAAATGTCCGAGTGAGACGCAAACTACAGACTTAATCCTCCTGACCTCCTGGTTTAAACTCTGTAGAAATGTGGGTTAGAAGTCGATGTGTGAACATAGCAGGGGATTCCTAGCTGGATTCACCGTGAGCGAGTGGGGGGGGTTGATGACGCCTATTTTCTCAGCCTACTGCAGTTCACAGCAAGATGGACAGTGACAATGATCTTTTCAACGCAAATTCAGTATCTGTCTATTTGCAACACTTCCTGTTCCTTCCGTTTCTGTTGACTGGTCCTGGTATTTAGTTGAGTACATCGACCTACTTTTATTCAAGGAAATACAGTGGATACTCCAGAAACCTGCAGCTGACACGCTCCCTGTGTGAACCACAGATCAGCGACGCGGCCGTCACGCCCTGCACACGCTCCCAGTGAGGCCCAGGCGCTGATCAGCTGTTTTCACACATGAAATTGTGGGAAATTGTGTCACTCTCCATAGTTTTATCAGTCTTTCAGATACGAAGAATGCAGCTGATGTTCTCTGACCTGATACAGTTTCACAATGAACCAAAGTTCTCACACTGAAATACAGAAATTTACAACGGACACGTCTATAAAGTCCGACTGGTTGAAAACAACATCATTTGGTATTTCACACAGAAATGACGACTGTGTTTATTTAGAGCAGGGAAGTGAGATCTGACCACAAGCTGCGGACACGTGGAGACGCTTTCTAACGTCTGTCGTGCTCAGAGGAGTCCACCTGTGATCGGATCACTGCAGGTGCAGGTTAACACCGGGTGTGAACCGGGCCACTGTCACTAACACGCCAGTAACCAAAGGTTTCTCCGTGTACGTCAGTTTGAGTTTTTGTGGGTCGATCAGATCCACAGCGTCCCGCTTCGCCTTCGGTGCTCTTGTGTGCAGTGAAGACCCGGATGCTGTCCAACTGTCCTCGTCTTTCCTGCTCTTCGTCCTCCTCTTCCTCCTGTTAGCAGTATTTCAACCCAGTCGCTCAGTGTCCTTGTTCTGAGTGTGTGTGTGTGTCTGTGTGTGTGAGCAGTAAGGCAGGGTGCTGTGATTCTTCCTGACAGATCTGCAGTGCGACCGACTCCACTGCAGCAGCACTCGACCTGCGTGCGCTTGCAGGAGTGTGCATGTGTGCGTGCGCCTCCTTCAATGCTGGTGTTCTGATTGGTGATTATGAGGAAACCTCTTAACACCACACGTCTTGGTCTGGAAGGGTTTTGGGTTTTGCTGCGTTCTCACTTAAAGACTCTGCAGGAAAACGTGTTCACGATCAGCAGCCGTCAGGTTTCAGAGCAGATTCTCACTGAGGTGGTGATAACATAGTATTTTCTGGATTTATGCTCTAGACCGGCAGAAAGTGATTAAGGAAAAAAGAAATAAATTCATAGAGCCCGACTAAGCAATCAAAAAACCCTGAAGATATACATTTTTTTGAATGTAGACAGTACAGGTGGGCGATATGACTTCAAATCAATATTTCAAACATTTACCGTGATTTCGTTAAATGAACAATTATTTAACATATAGAATGAACGTAGCAGAAACCCGACAGTTCATGAATTCTCAACATCAACATCGGCAGCTACAAAATCAAACATATAAAACTCTGCATGTCCTCGAGCTCAGGGAGCAGCGAATACAAAATCTGAATTTATTGTCGTTGTTAAGTCATTTGAATCACAACACTGTGGTTCAGGTCTTTTTTTTTTTTATTCTATTTTCCCTGCCCTCCAGTGCTGGCAGCTTGTGGCCCATCTGAATAAAAGAAAGAAAAAAGCCGGCTGCAGATTTAACCCGAGGGCGGAGTCAGAGGACGCATGCAGTAATGTGACCTGACGGCCGGCCTTGTCTCGGCTGGATCGTGGGTTTGTGTGTTGAGCTGGTTACCAGGCAGACCAGAAGATGCATTTATGTCTTGCAGCTCAGCAGCAGAGTCCGACAGAGGTGAGGGTTTGAATCCCGCTGGAAAAACATCTGCCATCTTGCATTACGCTGAAGTATCTTCAAGCAGTTTACGGCCCTGAAAATAAACTGTGGAGTAAATGGCAGTAAATCCAAAACGTCAACCTGTCTGTGTCCTTCAGCTGCTGCAGACTAAACTGTCAAGGGACAAGCTGCTTTAAATGGGTGCCATGGGGGGGGGGGGGGGGGGGGCTGTCTCTGTGACATAATGCATTTCCTAAACAGTTAACCTAATTCCAACAGTGACATTAACACCAAGACTTAATCTTCAAACGGTTCGTTAAGAGAACCAGCTGAAATGTCCTCACTACAATAGTTTAAAACTGACACACACACACGCACACACACACACACACATCCTCCTCCAGGCTGAAGTGACCTCATATTTCCAGTTACGTGATGTTCAGGGAACAGTCGAGCACCAGACTACAGAGTGGCCAGTTCAAACTTACACTTACAGATGTGGTGTGAATATTTAAGAATGTTTTTCAACTAAAGGATCAAGTTGGACACGCGTGAACAAAGATGGACGACACGTCTCCACCTCCTCCAGTTGTACAAAAATGAAGCTAAATTATCTTGGGTACATTCGGGTGTCGCCATCTTGAGCTGTTGACGTCATCCTGGGTCTGTGGAGATCTGGTGATATCATCAGGCTCCTTCAGGTTCAGGTGTGGACCACATGAAATAAACAGATTCAGAGATTTACAATTAATGCAATGTATTTATTTACAAAGCTACCGGAGCATTTAAAAGGTGTTATGATGTTACAGGAGGTAACCAGAAGGCCGGGAGTTCGATCCCCAGCTCCTGAACCCCAAACTACCACCGGACATCTGCACCAGCAGTGTGTCAGTGATGTGTAATAGAAAGAGTTGTGCTGAATGTTTGTGTGAATACGAGCTGTAAAGTGCTAAAAGCTCAATATAAATACATTTAACATTTTAGATGCAGTTTACTACAGAGTTTTGAAGCGTTTGCCTCCTTTTCCTGTGCTGAAGCTTTACGCTCCTTTATTTCCACTGTCAGTTTATCTGCCAATTATATTTTTAAAGTATGAAAAAAGGGACAATTCAATCTGAAATCAAATCTAAATACACTGAGACATGAGTGGAGCTGAATGTCCTCTGCATGTCTGTGTGTACCTCAGGATTGTTTTTCAGAATTATTAAGAACTACACTCGAAGTGAAGTAACAATACCCTCATTGTTCCAATTAAATGTTTCCCTGTTTGCAACTTATTCTGGTCATTTATTGTGGAAACTGTAATCATGACATTATCGACGCCATCAGCTGCCCAGCCCCTTAAAATCTGATTTCCAAAGCTCGTTATGAGTGAAATAATCGAGAGGTAAAGCCATTGTTTCCAGTTTGAGGACTTGGTTTTAAAGCCGGTGTGTTGGCGGGCTGCCTGGTTTCATAATAGCCTTTAATGCCTGTTAGGCAACGCAGGAGTCATCAATTTGTTGGGAGGGAGAAACAGAGCTTAAAGCATTACACAACCTCCAAACATATTAATATTCACCAGGCGAAACACCCCGGAGCTCAGATTCAACTTTACAAGATAAGAAAACTTTTCAAAACCAGGTTATATATAAGAAATGTTAAAAATAGGAGCCAAATGAACATGTGAAACTCATCTGAGGACATTCACCACGAGAGGTTCGCTGCCTCAGCAGTAAACAGATCAGAGCTGCAATAATTAGTCGCTTTAAATTCATCGACGATTTGAGCTTAAAATCCTTAAAGTTCTCAGGTTACAGCTTCTTCAAAATGAGGATTGTCTGTTACTTTCTGTTCTTTTTTGAATGATTGTAAAGTTGATCCTGTCTGTGTTGGTTTCACTGTGTGAAAAACAAGACAAGACACTGGACCAGAGCCAATGATCGATCATTTAATCTGAAATGAAAATGCTTGGCAGATCGATCGATAATGGAAATAAAACTGATCCACCAGGATTAAGAAGAACAAATCAAAACTTGAACCGACACAAGCTGCATTTAACATCAGTCTGAACTGATGTTTATCATATTTATGAACCATGTTTCCAAATTAATGCAAGTTATGATTTTGGGCCGACTAAAAGGATTCCTGTTATATCCTCATTAAGCTTTAGGAACTTATTGCTCATCCATGTGTTTATTGCTGAAAGACATTTAGTCTTAGCATGTACAGTGAGAATAATAAAGGTCCAAGGCCGCTACCCTGTGGAACCCCCAAAACGTCTGTTTGTCAGACACGTGATCTCCAACGCTGACATAGAACTTCCTCTCGTTAAAGTACGTTTCGAACCAGGACAATAACCGACTTCTCAAGACCATTGATAAGTTTGTTGTGGTCAATCGTGTCAATATCAACGCTCAGGTCCTGGAGGATTAGGAACGAATCCTTGATTTCATCAGAGTTTAGTGTGAGGTCACTGATTAGTGTACAAAGAGATTATGATTGATTCATAATTGAAGACATTCAGCAAACCAGTCCTGAGTGTTCACACTGGGCAGGCGCTCAAACATGAGCTGTTGTGAAACTGTTATTGGCAAATTCTTCTCAATACTTCTCCTGTTGCCACACAGCGACATGAGGAACCACTTTAAATAACACATCGGTTTTTAATTCCTGGACAGAGATGGAACTGTTAAGTTGTGTAAATGAAATACAGCAGAACAGAAAGAGGGGCAGTTTTTTTCTGCTGTTGTCAGCTTGTTGCACTGAAGTTCCTCCATTCATCCATCCATCCCTCCATCAATCCATCAATCCATCCCTCCATCTATCTAATCATCCATCCATCTATTTGTCATAGCATGTTCTGTTATTCTTTGTAAGCATCAGATAAGCTACTGGGGGTCTATAGATTTCTTTTGGGATCAATAAAGTGTTGATTGATTGATTGATTGACAGTAAACGTCAGTGGCTCAGTGGCTTCAGCTCCATCAGGCTTCTACCTGTTACAGTTACAGTTAATGTGTAAAATAATGCAGGTTCCAGATGTTGGTTTGTCACTGGATGGTTGCTGGTTTGAATCCCCAGAGTCCCGCAGACGCTCCGATGTACACATGAGCAGAGAACTGTGTGTGTGTGTGTGTCTCAACAACAGCGTTCTTGTTGTTTCAGCCAACAGTTACTGATCATATGAGAGCTGCTAATGATCTTATGCAAGCTGGGATTGGAGCGCGTGTGTGTGTGTGTTTGTGGATAAAGTGTAACGTTCCTCTGTGCATGTGATGCGTTGACATTTTTGTGCGTTCGCGCTGCATGATAAGCCTGTGGAAGGAGGACACACACACACACACACGCACACACGCCCACACATCCATGTGACAGATCAAGTCGACGTTTCACTCGGACTCACACATTTTAACGGTCACACAAACACACACACACACTTTCTTCAGCATATTGGGCAAGAGGGAGAGCGGGTGACCACAGCAGTGTATTTAGATGCTGTGGCCTGTCAGTTATTTTTAGGTGGCTCACGTCCAGCCTGCACAGCATGACGGAAACACACACTAGTGCCACCTGCTGACTGTGCAGTTGGTGTGTAGGCAGCTGCCAGGCGTGTGTGTGTGTGTGTGTGTGTTGGGAGTTTCTGGAAGATGTATTTTATCACACTGGACCGAGCGAGGCACAGTTTCCTCCTCATCTCTGGATACCAACAATCACTGAATGTTTAACAGTCAGAGACTCTGTGTGGGTTCTACATTCTGTCGTCAGGCAGGAGGAGCACGACTCTGCTTCTCCCGTCGTCCACAGGAAACACGATCTCACGTATGATAACACAGTTTCTCCCGTGTGTGTCTCTGCAGGGGGATTGAACTCTGTGCTGTGTTGGAGCTGGACTGAGTTAACAGACCAAAGGTAAACAACATTAATTTCATATCACACCGTCACATGTGGGAGGTTCCGTTCTGGGAAGGGTTGGATTTTCCATCGGTCGAAAAACTCACCAACACCTACTAACATCTGGCTATTGTATCTGCAAAGGGAATGGACCCAATCACTCTGGGGTCAAATTACTCTTTATTTAAAATTTTAAAGCCTTGCCAATGTACAAGTCAGTGCAAGGAATGCATCCAAGGTACGATTTGTAATTCAGCATCTCATCTCCCTGAAGTATCTTATCTCATCAGTACGGTTTTGCTCACAAATGTCACAGATAATAGGTCAGTAGGGACGTCAGAGCTAGATTTCAACTTTAATTTCCACAGTCATATTCACTATATGGACAGAAAGTGTGTGGACGATGTTCCAAAAGGGTGGTGGCGACCGTCTCCTGTTGCAACATGACAACGCTCCTTTGCACAAAGCCAGAATCCATAAAGAAATAGTTTCAGTTTGGTGCACGACAAGTTAACGGAACCTGCATCTCAGCCTCATCTTACACCTTCGCCCTCATCGCCCACCGTCGACGGCCAAACTCACAAACGCCTCCGTGGCAGAATCTGGTGGAAAAACCTTCCCGGAGAAGAGGAGGCTGTTACAGGAGCAGATTAACGTGGTTATGGAACGAGATGCTCGACAATTACACAAAGTACGGGCATAATGCTCTAACATCAGATTGCATTGGATAGAATTAATCCCGTTGTTACGTCTGGTGTCGCTACTGTTACCACTACACCCTCGGTTAGCGCTGCCCGTACTCCCAGAGCCTTTCTCCGGCTTCCTGTGTCTGTTCTTGGCTGTAATCTTATTTGAACTGGTCTCTGGCGTCTGGAAACGTTACTGCTGACATCTGGTTCAGACATATTGTGAAAGATTTGTTTTTATCCCTTGTACCCAAAGTAAAGCATGTTATATTTTTTCTCTTAGCATGCTGCAACTCACTTATTCACTCTCTGTGTTTAGAAATGTACGCTGAGGTTTCCAAAATAAATATTTTTGTAGAGACTCCACATTTACCCCCAGTTTATTCCACGTTGATCAGATATCACGGACGATTAATCGCTGGTGGCCTCTTGCAGGCTTCTGTGTTCTTTACGCTTGTGTTCCATCCTCACCGAGCTGTGTGGAAAACTAGATGTCTCTGCGGTAAGAGGCTCCGACATCGAGCCAAATCTACGGTGTTCAAATCTGTGGTCGGCGCAAACTAATATCTGGATACTTGAGACAGAAGTCATGTGATCTTCACCTGCAGGAGACGGAAAATGTCACCGTGACTTTTGTGCGTTGGAATTTAAAACGTCTTTTTCCTTATGAGTTAAGCTCCTTGGCTGTCTCATGAAAACAAAAACTGATTTTCATTAATAAGAGCCAGACTAAGTTATCATTGGCGATATGAGCCTTTCACAGACATATTGGTATTTGCGTCTGTTTGCAGATATAAAAACAAATTTAAGCTATTTATCATTATTATAAATTTTTGGGGATGTTTACAATGATCAACACTGTGTTTACAAAGATGTTTAAAATGCAGAAAATATCTAATTTATTTTACATTATTAAAAACAGTTAATAAAAACTCTTTCTTTTTATAGTTATTTATAAAATTACAAATCTTTGTCATAAGGGTTTGATAACGACATCTTAGGGACTATATTTAGTGACTACGCACAAAAATATATATATATATAAGAATAGTTCCAACTTGTGTTTTACTGTAAGAGGGAGTAATCACACATTTTTTAAAACAGAGTTCTATAAGAGAGTTTGTTCAGAAACTTGTGTTTTGTGGGAAGTTGTCCTCTTATATATTATTCAGCTGCACACACACACACACACACACACACACACACACACACACACACACACACACACACACACACACAGACACACACACACACACACACACACACACAGCTGCACATGCTGCACTGATGTGATCATATCAAAGTAGTGTGTGTGTGTGTGTGTGTGTGTGTGTGTGTGTGTGTGTGTGTGTGTGTGTGTGTGTGTGTGTGTGTGTGTGTGTGTGTGTGTGTGTGTGTGTGTGTGTGTGTGTGTGTGTGTGTGTGTGTGTGTGTGTGTGTGTGTGTGTGTGTGTGTGTGTGTGTGTGTGTGTGTGTGTGTGTGTGTGTGTATAAATACAGGTACTATAAATACAGTGTGTGGTTGTGGGCAGTTGTGAAGGAGTGGCTCGTGTTTCTATGTTTATTATAACGGAGCTGTTTGGGTTTGGCAACGTATATAAAGGTAAATATATATATAGAGTGACGTCTAATCATTATAAAATGTCATGTGATTGAGGCTGAGCATGTTGGTGGAGCGGTCGCACGCTGCACATGTCCACATGTATGTAAGTCCCTCTGTTCCAGAGCAAGGACGGCGGCTCCTTCTGAAGTCCGACCTGTCCCAGGATCCATTGCGCTCATGAAGCTAACACGCTATCTCTCTGGGTGGCTGAGCTGCCGCCGCTCAAAGCAGCTAACGATGCAGCGGTAAGAGCGAGACAAGCTGGCGACGCAAATAGGAAACCGTGTCATTTTTGTTGGGCCTTTGCTGTCTGGCTGCTTCCTTTGTGGTCTGTGTACGACGTGTTCTCCTTCTCCTGAGTTGGGACACAGCTTTAGGATAGTGTTCAGGGGGGGGGGGGAGGTTCTCCATCCATCCATTGTCTTGGGTAGTGGAGGTGGACGGACATGTTGGGTTTCCCAGACGTCCCTCTCCTAGTCACGCTGTCCAGCTCTTCATGGGGGATCGATACAGAGTCGTTCCCAGGCCAGATGTGTTCTGGGTCTACCTCTGGGTCTCCTCCCAGTTTGGCGTGCCAGGTAAACCACCAACGGAAGGCACCCTCAAACTACCTCAACTACTACACCTTTGAGCGGACAGCAGTTTGACTCCGAGCCCGAGCTCCCTCCGGATGCCGGCCTGTATCCACACCCTTGTTTTCCCGATCACCCAGAGCTCGTAGATGAGGGTCTAGGACACAGAGCGGCCGGTTAATCGAAGGCCGCAGCGACCCGCCTGTCCATCTCCTGCTCCATCTTCCCCTCCCTCCTGAACAAGACCCTGAGATATTAAAACTCTCCCAGGTTCTGAGAATAGCAAAGCTGTGCCTCCACTTTGCCACCGTCACGTACAGCTCGCTGCCCCACATGCATCATCACCTCAGCGTCCAGACTCCATGTGAACGGGGGGGGAATGCTTTGACGCTGCCATGACGCCTCCGTGTCTTTTTAATACGTCCGTGGTAAATCCATTCAGTTACAGTTGAATCGACTTCCTGGTGCTGTTGTTTGTTAGGTTTGAGGCAAAAATAGACCTCGTTTGTTCTTTCCCTAAATCTGGAGCACTCAAGTGTGTGTGCGTGTGTGTGTGTGTGTGTGTGTGTGTGTGTGTGTGTGTGTGTGTGTGTGTGTGTGTGTGTGTGTGTGTGTGTGTGTGTGTGTGTCTGTGTGTGTGTGTCAGGTTACATGGCGGCAGCTGAGCCCCCCAGGGATCCAGCCGTGGGGCTCAAGAGCACAACTCTGACACAATGACATGTAATTTGGGCAACATCACATCACATCACATGTATTCATATATACAATGTTGTTTTTATCCCCCTGCTCTTAAACAGACAGACGTCCCTGTGATGCTGAGATCTAATGAGTTCAAAGTACACTACCTGTGTGTGTGTGTGTGTGTGTGTGTGTGTGTGTGTGTGTGTGTGTGTGTGTGTACACTACATTTAAGTATAATGCAGCTGAGGAGGGTGAAATAAAAGCCCCACTCACTCTGCCTCCATCCCCCACCCCCCCACTCGTCCTCTGCGTTAATGCCCCTTCCTTGAATTGAGAGACGGAGGCAGATGTCGATACGAGGCAGGGAAGCGAGGAGGAAATGATGTAATCCCTCCTGCAGGTCTCAGGGGAAGTGATATCATTGTTGCTGGATCAGCAGGCGGCTCCTCGCTCGTCTTCTGCTTCCTCCCCGTTTGATACCAGCGCAAACATTTCTGATCAGAGCCACGGAAATTACGCCTCCGTCATGAATTACCTCCAGAATAAAGAACCTGTGTGCGTATGGTCCAAGTGGTCGTTGTTGTGAGAATAATGAGTTTGAAGGTTGTGTGTTCCTGTGATTTGTTGTTGGATCAGTTCGGACCTGGAACATCCTGAAGGTTTTCCAGAGAGACGGAGATAACACGCGTGTGTCCTGAATGAAAGAGCCAAGAGTTTTACTCACACACACACACACACACACACACACACACACACACACACACACCATTTTATTATGTTCAAACATGTGTAGTATGTTGAGGCCAAATCGTTGCTTATTCCATTTACTGTGTTCAGCTGTGATTTAATTCACAGAAGATAAAATAACAAAATGTAGAATTCAGACAAATTCTAGAAGTTTGGTAAAGTTTTTGCATGATCAGTCCTTTATAGTGTGCGTGTGTGTGTGTGTGTGTGTGTGTGTGTGTGTGTGTGTGTGTGTGTGTGTGTGTGTATGTGTGTGTGTGTGTGTAAAAGAAACGTCTCAACGTCTGGATTCACTCGTTTTCTGTAGATGTGATTTATAGGTTCTCATTACAAAAAAACCAACAAGCTAAATATACCATCAACTCTGTGTGTGTTTGTGTGAGTGTGTGTGTGGGGGGGTGTCAGTGTGTGAGTGTGTGTGAGTGTGTGTGTGTGTGAGAGTGTGTGTGTGTGTGTGTGTGTGTGTGTGTGTGTGTGTGTGTGTGTGTGATCCTGATATAGAGCCGTGGGAACAGGCCTCATTCACTTCACTCAAAGGGACTTAAAGCCTTTTCTTTTGGTGTTGATGTTGTTGCAGACCATTGAGGCTCTTGTGTTGCATTGTGGGAAGGTACTACAGATGCCATGTGTTGCTCAAGGGCACTTAAGCAGTAGATGTGATTCTCCATCATCATCATCATCATCATCTTGTTCTTCCTCTTGTCTCCTCTCCTCTTGCCCACTTTCGTCTCCTTTCCTTTCTCATCTTCTCTCCACTTGTCTCCTCCTCCCTCCCTCGAGAGATTTATGTCCCAGTTTGACACATGGAACCAGGGTAGTCCTCGTGTTTCTCCCTAAAAATATCCGCAGTGTAACACTGTCCATGCGTCGGTCCCGTCGCCTCCCTGCCGGACAACAGCTGCCTTCACCTCCATATTTAACTCCTCGTGAAGGGTCGGAGGTCAGCGCTCTGAGGCTCAGGCCACTTCCTGTCCTGGAGTGTTTGACAGATCGTCACAGGACAAACTGTTCACCCGCTGAAAGCTTGTTTAGTATCAAACCGTTTGAGTGATACGATCTGTAAGCAGTCGGTCGTTGGGCTAAACAAACCCAAGAAACCGCAGTAATAAATTTTAGTTTTTACCGTCTCGCTCCTTCTGATTAAAGAAGAGGAGCAACACAGTAAAGGACGGGAGTGAGGAGAACAAGGACAGGAGGGAACAAATGAAGGAACGGAGGAAGAGGTGGAAACAGTAATAGACGGAGAAATTAAGGGAGAGAACAAACTGAGGAGAAGAAGGAGGAATGAAGGATGGGAGGATGATTGCATGGTTTCATCCTGAGAGACAGGAGGAGTGTGGCTGCAGCAGCAGAGTAATTACTGTTTACTTTGGATGCACACACACGCTCAGCACTAACAGCGCGTCGCTACGACTTGCTGCCTCAGCTCCGACAGAGAACAGAGCTCGACCGAGTGCAGTTTATGCGACTCGCTCTTTCTGGGGGTGAGTTCAATCTGACACTCGAGTCAGGAATCTGGAGCAGAGCAGCAGGAAGTTCAACAGAGACGACCAGATTCATGTGATTCTTGTTTTACCTCCTCTAGAGACGATGTTTTCTCCCCCTTCTGTTTGTGTGTTTGTTGTTTGTCAGCAAACTAAAAACTGATTTCCACATAACTGGAAAGATGTGGGTCACGGAAGAATCCATTAAAATCTGGTTTTGATCTGGCTCATGGGGGGAAACAAGGATTTATTTTTTTAGATAATGTGTTTTTTGACATTTTCACCAATTTCCCAAAGAATAATTTATGGATCTTGACGAAAAACAAATCATCATCAATGTTGTTTCCGAACCAGTGTTTCCATGGATACAAGACGATGAGATGTGAAGATACTTTCAACAACATTATCACGTTATAACATTTCCAAAAAAAACAGGGACTGACTCTTTGCTGAAGTATCTTGTCCGTATTCAAAGCAATAAACTTAAATGTTTATGATATGACAGTAAACTGCAAAATTCCAGGCAGTGAAAATCAAAATTATTCACCAAAATATCAGAAAACGGGTTGAGGCGATCATCACACTTACTTATCGGACCAATTATTCAGACGTGCAGCTAAAAGATTCTACTCATAAAATGACCTCAAGACGAGGCCTTGACCTTGAGCAGAGAATTCAGAATTCAGTTTTATCCCTTTCTGTGGTTGGAGGCAGATTTTAAAAGGTTGAATCACCCGTGTGTGTTTTTTTTCCTCCGAAGCTCAGACTCAACGTGAAGTGAATTTTCTCCTCGGTCGTTTGCGCCCGCGAGGAAAAAAGGTTCATTTGTTGGCCTCCGTGGAACCTTCGCTGTGTGGAAGCAGCAGATTGTTGTTGGAGAGCGCAGCTGTGAGAGTTTTCACAACGGTCCTCTAGTCCCTCAGCAGTCTCCAAACCACACACACACACACACACACACACACACACACACACACACATACACACACACACACACACACGTGCCCTAGCCTCCAGTCTAAATGACAGACCTTCTTAACCACAGGGATCTAATTGTAGCTCCTCAGCGTGTGTGTGTGTGTCTGTGTGTGTGTCTGTGTGTGTGTGGTGTGTGGGTGTGTGACATTCTGCTCTCTAATCTTGTGTGTGCGTGTGTTAGTGTGTGTGTGTTGGTTGACTGTCTCTTCCCATTGAGGGACAGGGGGGGGCGACAACAAAACTGCTACCCAGGAATAGCACACTGAGCCCTGGGTGATACTTTGGGGTCGGCCGGGTGGAGATGTGGAGGAGGGAGGAGGGAGAAGAGGAGGTTTGCTCTGCCGCCTTATGGAGGAAACTCATTTCACCTGTTTGGTCTCTACACAAAGATTATCAGCGTACAGGAGAGGGTCCAGGACGACGGGGTCACGACCTTCAGGGATGGGCACTGGGGGCTGGGGGAAATAGAAGTTGGGCAGAAGGTGTGTGGACACCATCGTAGACTGAGATATGTTAAAAAGAAAAAGAAGGAAAAACAAGAAATTAAAAACAAGTGTAATAGATGATGAAGATGATGAGAAACCTTCCCAATACCTATTCCAATACCTGGACTTTGTCTTATATAACTTATATAATTTATATGTACTGGTATTATAGACTAGAAACAGAGTATTAATTTCCGATAAATCATTTGAATCTAAATCTGTGGAGTAAACATTTGCTTCTGGTTTTCAACGCAGAAGAATTCAACAGCTGCTGCGCATCTTTGTCTCTGAACTGTATTCCAGTGTAAACATCCATATATTTTCATGACACTGTGTGAGAGAGTGTGTGTGTGTGTGTGTGTGTGTGTGTGTGTGTGTGTGTGTGTGTGTGTGTGTGTGTGTGTGTGTGTGTGTGTGTGTGTGTGTCATTAATCACAGGACCCCCCCCCTTCAGATACAGTATGTGTTGACTCGTTCTCACACACTCGTATCGGCGTACAGGTTCTCTGTAAATTTCTTGCCATTTTTATATTTTGTATATTTATGTTTATTATAATAACTTTAACAGCACAAAGCAGACACAGGAAAGTCGGGGGCGATTGGAAAAATGCATAAACAATAAACCAAAGTAATATAGAACAGATAAGAAAAAATACAGAAGAAATAAAATAAAAGCAGACAAATAAAAAGAATAGAAACAATTACAAAATAATCACATGAAGGAATTTTGGTATCCAAACTATTTGGAGCCATCCACTGGTGAATTAAGAATATTGCTGGTAACATAGTATAACGATGTATATATTCTTTAACTCTGGAACAAAGCATTTCATGGGAGGATGAACTCACCGACCAAACTTTTTTGACATGAGAGACTAAAAGTTCCCTCTTGTCTCTTCTTTGCTCGTCTTTTCGTCCGTGTCTCTTCTGAAAAATCTTCTTTTAAAAGTATTTATAACGTCTGAAACCCGACGGCGATGAGCAGCATGTGGTAACAGGAGGTCAAGACGTTTCCTGTTTACTTTATTAAATACAGCTGGACTCCGTCTGTGTAAATGTTCATTTTTCTGATTCCGTCTCATTCCAACTGTCTCCAGCTGTGCTCTGTCACAAACAAGCTTTTATTGACAGCTTTGAATTTTTATTACAGCTTTGAAATTTGTCTTCATAAATAATTTAACAGGCTTTTTTTTTTAATAAGTGGATTTCCGCTGCTCAAACGTTTTTCAGACTAAATTCCCAGCGTTGAACTGTGACCTTTGACCCTTATCTTGCTTTCATGGTGACCCAGGAGCTGCAGCGCCCTCTGCTGTTCACTTCAGAGACAGAAATGCTATAGAACGTGTAGTGCACCCAGTTGCCCACTAGATGACGCTGAGAGATCACGCTCTTCTCATGCAGCTGCAGGAGAATTAACCAGTTTCTCTTCCTCCTTTTTCTTTTCTATTCTTTCTCCTCCAGATGGAGCAGTTGTCAGACGAGGAGGTGGACGTGAGGGAGGAAGAGGAGGAGGAAGAGGAGGACAGCGATAAGGAGGACCAGGACCTGGACAAGATGTTTGGAGCCTGGTTGGGGGAGCTGGACAAACTCACACAGGTACGAGTAGACACACACACACACACACACACACACACACACACACACACACACACACACACACACACACAAGACGTTATAGTGATGTCATAATAAATGCAGAGCTGCAGTTTTCATGTTTCTCATTTTCTCTTTGTCGAATCCAGAGTCTGGACGACGGCCGCCCGGAGCGACCTCCTCAGCAGAAGGCTCCACTCCGACAGGAAACCAACATGGCCAACTTCTCCTACAGGTTCTCCATCTACAACATCAATGGTGAGACACACACACACTCAAAGACACACATTTATAAACACACACTTTAACCTCGCTCCTTTTTGACCAGCTTGTCTCATGTCCCTGATGTGTCTCCGTCTTCAGAGGCGTTGAATCAGGGCGAGAACGTGGACCTGGACGCTCTCATGGCGGATCTCTGCTCCATCGAACAGGAACTGACCACCGTCAACGCAAAACCTAACAGCGCCGGCAGCATGGCTCGCCTGGGCCTGACCGACACCAAGGTACACACACAACCACCTTGTTATGTGTCAGCAAATATTTAGTTTTTTTCTAAAGCTTTGATTTATATTCTCCAGGTCCGACAGAAGCCTCCAGCAGGGCGCAGTGGCAGGCAGCAGCCAGCAGGGAGCGGCAGTGGCGGTGGCGGTAGCAGTAGTAACAGCGTTAGCGGCGGCGGCGGCAGCAGCAGCGGAGCGAGCAGCAGCAGCAGCAGCACCAGGGCGTCACCTGCCGGAACCATCAGAGCTCCCACTGGGCAGCATGGGAGACCGGCGCTGGCCTCGAACTTCAGTCTGGACGACATCACGGCTCAGCTGGAGAAGGTGCGTGAGAGCGCGGTAATTTATTATTTTTTATTTGGTAAAATGTCAAAGAAGCCTAAGAAGATATTCCACAGTTATTAAATTGTGCTGTTTGGGTTTTTTCCTCAGGCGTCCCTCAGCATGGACGATGCCGCCCGTCAAACCTCGTCCCACTCTCTCAGCTCCGCCTCCACCTACACGTCGGCCACGATGCGGCGGCCCGGGTCGACTCAGCGCCAGCATCGACGCACGGGATCCGTCGGCACCGTCAGTGAACACGAGGTAAAGTGATTGTAACTTCATTGTTGAGACCCTTGATTTGTGGAACCTCTTGGATTTGGACTTTTCGTTTTTTTTAAATCCAACCTTTTCTGTTTGGACCTCTTCTCTCTCCAGGCGCGTTCGATCGTCCACTCCTCCCGCTCCTCCGTCACCTCGGCCTCTGGCGTTTCTGTAAACTCCGCCTCCTCCATGGACTCTCTGGACAGCGTCCTGCGCTCCAGCGAATCGGACGGTCAGCAGCCGTCGGTTCAAGCCGAAGTGGCCGGTCCGGGTCATCACGTCACAGAGGTACGAGGCCGCTTCCTGTGAACAGAACTGAAGTTGTCGTTAAACACTTAAAACCTAATTCGCCGACAGGAACAGGAAGAACTAACGACGTGTGTCTGCTAACGCTGACCTGAGTGCTGCCGTCATCACAACACACATCAATGCTAATTTCATTTACAGGCTTTTAGCACCTGTCCACTGACGCTGAGTCAGCGATTGTTTCCAGCAGATTATGAGGAGATTATGTGCATCAGCCGATAATTACATTTGGAAAATGGTAAATTACAAGCGTGCATAGATTCTTTAGACAGGAAGTCTCACAGGGGAAGAAGGTGAAGGATGTGCAGCGTATGTATTGGGGGGTGGATACCACAGTGTGATTGACAGCTAGTAACGTCCAATGGGTGCAGGTGTAGGTGCAGTCAGGCTCCACCCCCTGCTCCTCTAAATACGGTTTCTTCAGGTTCCTCTGCAGCAGTGGTTTGTGTTTGGATCTTTCTGCCGCCGCCGCCGGCTGCTGCTGTCGCTCTCTGCTGCTTCGGGCTGCGTCTTCGCTTCTTTCATCATCAGAACGTTTTATTTTCCTGTCCCAGAAAAGACGGAAGAGAACGAGCCTGTTTATTATCTTTCGCTGAATCACCCACGTCGTCAGATCTGGATGATTCACAGCTGAGTTTGCACAAGTGTGAACAAGGTGAAGCCGAAAAGAGCTAAAACGATTGTAAAGGTCCGTTCTTGTCCTACATTTTATGTTATATAGGGTTATTGTTTGGGTTTTTGAGCACTTATACTACAACAGCTGTTTAGTTTCTGACCCTGGTGGCTGCTGAGGGAGTTTAAACCTTGTTATGCCTCAGCAACGGCGACACACAGCTTCTGAACACGATATCTCTAGAACGCCTTGAGGGACTTTCTTTAAATTTGGTAGAAATGGTCGCTTGGACTTATAGATGAACTGATAAAATGTTGGTGCACAAAGGTTAAAGGTCAAGGTCTCTACGCGCTCACAAAGCACATAGTTTGCCTTGTGAATGCCATATCTCCTTTCATAATTGATGCAAACATTCACTTGGACTCAAGGATTAATTTACATGATTTTGGAAGCCAAAGGTCAAAGGTCAGGGTCATTGTGGCCTCACAAAATATGTTTATGTTTTTCTTAAATGTGATATCTAAAGATCATCTTAAAGGAATGTCTTCACATTTGGTGAAAATGTTCATTTAGTCACATCATAAACACCTTTTTCTTCATGTGAACACGTTATCTTAAAAACGCCTCCAGAGAATCGTGTTAAATTTCGCACAAATGTTCACTTAGACTCGTGGATTAACTGATAACTGACCATAGGTCGGTAATTTCTTGTTAGTGCCTTGCTCAACCCTAACAAAGGCAGCCAATGAGCCGCACTCCAAACACAAACCCTGTTCGGTGCATGGGAAACAGAGCTACTGCTCCAGTTCATCTGAGAGACCAGCGATGGAGAGAAAGAGAGGAGGAGTGAGAGATATTAGAATAATGAGAGGAGAGGCCACAGTGAGTCAGCAAACCCACAGTGGACGATAAAGGCATTAGGCGCAGAGGATGATGGGAACTAAAGGACGAGGACGGACAGAAGCACATAGAGCAAGAGAGAGAGGGATCAGACAGAAGCGAGGGATGAGAGGAGGAGATTGGGCTTGTAGTGTTTTCTCCCTGAGCTGCTCCCACGAGTCCGGCTCATTAGAAACTGGGACTGCTGCACTTTGAGTCTTCCTCCGATTTAGGGCAGTAAAAATAACGGCGTGTTAAGACTTTGAATTGTTCAGAGACTCAGTCGACCTGAGGAGTGAAGGAAGAACAGTTTACAGGCTGAAGGAGACGGAGCCTTGGTCGTGAGGGCGACTTCATTTTGGATCAATCTGCCAGGAGAGATGGATTATTATCATTAATAATAATAGTGATAATAATGATAGTGGAGTCTTCCCATGTGAGGCAGCATGTAGCAGCCATCCACTTGATTACTGGGACCTAAAGGGGATCAGCACACACACACACACACACACACACACACACACACACACACACACACACACACACACACACACACACACACACACACACACACACACATGATTGCTGTCAGCTTTTCCCTTTGGCCAAGATCTGACCGACAACATCCAAGTGTGTGTTTGTGTGTGTGTGTGTGTGTGTGTGTGTGTGTGTGTGTGTGTGTGTGTGTGTGTGTGTGTGTGTGTTTGACCTAAATATTATTTTTAATCTGTGGTTATCATGAAAGAACTAATGCTTTCTATAAAATGGTTTCTAGTGATTGAAGCACACACACACACACACACACACACACACACACACACACACACACACACACACACACACACACACACACTTGTACAACACTTAATAGATATTTACATTATATCTGTGAGAAACTATTAATGAAATATGTCATTTGAGGAAGCAGATTTTTTTTTTATTCCTAAATAAAAATACATTGAAAGATGTGTAAAATCAAACCGATCAGTTCCATCTGTAAAAGGTGTAAGCTCTTCCCACTCGACCTCTGTGAGCTGAGCAGGAACCTGCTGAGGATGAACCGGTGACTCACTGCTGCACGTGCACGTCTGTGGATTATCGTATGTAAAACCTCTGAGCCGCAGATCTGACCCGCGTCTGTTTGTCAGTTCACATTGTCAGTAAATATGAGTCATGTGGTTAATAATTGAGCAGATGAATAATTAATGAAGACGTGTCTGGTGCCCCGATGGCCCCGGAGTTAAAATCCTGTCTCGCTCTTCAGTCGCTCACTAGCTGCAGAGTTTCTGCTTCAGTTATTTTACCTTTATTAGAAATAAACGTTCACAGGCTCCAGGTCTCTACAGTTTGTAATCTGAAGAAAGATGCAATGAGCTGATTTAGATTGTGGGAACTAATGCGGTTAACGTAAAGAGTAAAGAATTCCTGATACCTATTTATTAGCTAAGAAAATAAACATAACTGCATTTTTTACTCTGCAAACATTAACATGTGCACAGTTGTGTCTGTAAAAAGGTCACATCAGCCGATTCTTTATTGGCCAGCCAATAAATCTGTCTGGCTCTAATAATGAGACTTCACAGGGAACATGTCTCCCCACTGGTTTTGTCTTTATTACCATAACATCATTACAGACGCTGAGCTGGAGCTTCCAGTGCAAGTTTGAAATCTGGCTTCACTTTCAGGGAGCAGTCTCGTCGTCCATCTCTATTTACAGCACAGACACACAACCCACATTTAGTGAGTGAGTTCTTGGACCAGGTGGAAACGTGTTGAGTAGTTTTTGGGTCATTCAGCTGACAAACAAACAAACAAACAGACACACAAACAGACACACAGACAGACACACAAACAGACAAACAAACAAACAGAAACACAAACAAACCTCTTTCTATATTCTGGGATAAAGACATCAAAGTGTTGGTTGATGTGTGTTAACATGTTGTTTCCTCAGCATCACTGTGATCTGTTGTTTACGTGTACGGCTCTTTACAGGTTTCAGTCCACTTTCTGCTGCTGATCTCTGCTTCACCGCACAGCTTTCTGCTAATCTGCCACATCCAATCAATCAATCAATCAATCAATCAATCAATCAATCAATCAATCAATCAATCAATCCATGCCTCCCAATCAATCAGCAGATCCATTCACTGGGACTCTCTCTCTCTCTTTCTCTGTCTCTTTAAAGCACTCCTATCTGGACAGGGAAACCTCTCTGATTCTGAGAAACATAGCAGGAAAACCTCAACACCTGCTGACCAAGGTGACTCCCGCTTCACTACCACACGCCTCCCCCCCCACGCCTCCCCCCACGCCTCCTGCATGTCAGCGTCCTGCCCCTCCCTCCCTCCCCCTCTGTGCACGCATGTTGTTTCCCTGTGGGTGATGTAGTGTCAGTCACGGCCACCGTGCATGCTCCCTCCTCTTCTTTCCACCTTCCTCCTCAGTCTGTGTCGCCCTCTCTTCCTCTGTGGTGCCATTGGAAGCTGAGTTTGTGTTGTTGGCCTCATTATGATGGTGTGAAATCCCAAAGCTTTACAGAGGCTGTAACTCCTCAGATTTCATTTCAAAACTTGTGAAAAACCAAAGTCTAACGATCAGTTTCATGATTCGGTGCAACTGCAGCCTGATTAAAATAATCAATCAGTGTTTGCCCGGAAATCAAACGTCTGCCTGCAGGCGGAAATCCACCGGAACCATCAGATACATGTTTAATCTCACTGCTAATGACTGAACATGTCCTGAAATCAAAGTTCACACAGAAACAGATCATTACTCTGATTAAAAACCAACAGCAACATTTGAAAAGAGCAGAGAATCTTCACATTTGACTCGTTCTTAGTGGAGCACTGATGTAAATAGATGTTAAAGATGTAAAACCAGTTCTAATCCAGATTATCAAACAGTGTGATCAGTTCCCACCCCCACAGTGTTGGAGCCTTTATTCTGTGAAGCTTTGGAGTCACTGCTCATGTCTCCGGTTCCTGTTGACGTTTGTTACGGTGACGTGAGTTTGGTTTGTTTTCAGAGTGTGATTTTTCTCTGTGAAGCATGAGAGCATGAGTGACAGTAAACTGACTGCACGCGTGTGAACCGAGTGTTTGATGTGTGACGGTTTTAATGCTGTTAAGTGTCAGAGCTTCTCAAGGACACGATCACACGGGAGTTTGTGTTAAAGCAGGAGCGAGTCTTTACCTAAAGTTCAACCTCTTCATTACTTTCTAATTGAGTGTCAAAGTTCTGACTGATTCTCTCTCTGAGGTGATGGAGAGATCCGACTCTCCCCGTGTGATCGTTCTGTGAAGCTGCTTCTCGTTTATTTGTAATGAAAGTTTGGATAAAACATTCTGGGATGGAACTCACCTGAGTCACAGAATCTCCAGGTGCAGGTAAGTGTCGACGCTTCTGTGTCTGAAAGAGAGAAACGAAACATGTCGGAGTTTGTTTAACAGCAACATTTACTCCATCGTTCCTGTTTAATTCTCTGGATTGAAGAAAAAAGAAGAATATTGAGGAACAACACTTCAGATGTGAAACTGGGAAGCGACAGCCGGTGTGCGGACGTACTTGTGAACATAATATCTCAGGATAAACTCTTTGGGTGGCCAAAGGTCAAAGGTCAAGGTCACACTGGCTTCACAAATGTTTTTTTCGTACTATCAAGTCTCCCTTTAGGGAATTTCTTCTATTTGACCTGTTGTCACTTAGCCCCGATGTGAAAAGATTACATTTCAAAGGTCAAAGGTCGCGGTGACCTCATATGAATCTGGTGACATACACCAGTGCTTTGATTCTGGTTTTGGTTATTAGATAGAAATGACACTGCTGTGTTTTGCCTTTTTATTCCCCTTTTATTCTGACGTGCATTTAGAAACTGGGAGAAACCTCCTGGACGTCCGAGTCAGAACTCCGTCTTGTTTCCCTGGACTCCGCCTGCAGCCGTGACCTCGGAGGAGGATGTGCGGCGGCGTCACGTTCTTCTGTTTGCTGATGAGTGTTTGGAGCATTTTGCAGCACTGGAGCTTTGGAGTTGATCTGTGTGATCAATGCACATAATGGAACTCGCTGCTGCTGCAGCTGCTTGTTGTCGTTTGAACCCAGATCAGGAAACTGGTGACAACAGGAATCACTTGAGATACGTTTACGGAGGTTTTATTGAAATCACTGTAATGTTTGAGTCCGTGCTGCTCTTAAGCTAAAGCTGCAGACGTCTTAATGGCTGAGGACAAAGTTTTATTTATCTCTATGTGTGTGTGTGGGGGGGGGGAATTAGATAGAAAGTAAGTAAGGAGGATTTCTTCTGATTGGATCTGAGATGTCATGATTTGATTGGATGATAAAGCAGATGAGGCTGTTTGTATTGGACGTCGGAGGAATGTTCCGGATCTGCAGGGATAATCTCCTTCGGTGCAGCGAGTGGGAGATTCCCCCGGAGCATCATACATGTGCACGTGCAACACACCAACACACACTCTCACAGCGGCTGCTTGGCAACGTGCTTTCTCTCCTCGAGTCCTCCTTTCTGAGTCCTCGCTCGTTTCCATCTGGGTTGAATTGAGTTTAGGATCCAGCAGACGACCCTGAATGATCAGATTTCCCCCTCTTACTGGAGCGTGTTGGATTTTTCCACACGACATCGGCTCTGCACGTCCGTCTGAGCCCAGCGGATCAGAATGAAGTGAACGTCGTCAGATTAATGTTTTGCTTTTAGGATCCATTTATCTCAGAGCAGCTGCCGGTGGCTTCAAATCCTGCTTTTACTGCCGCGGATTTCAACCAAGCCGAGATAACGCGGGTCGCCGTCTTTCAGGGGTTTCCCTCCCACGCTTAGTCCGGCTCCACTGATTCGTGGCGTGAAGCGCTCTGAGTACGTGATTCTGTTTTAATTTGAGGGTCCAGATTAGATGGGGTGAGGGGGGGTGAGTGGGGGGTGCAGCTGCAAAGGGCCCTGAGATTCCAGGCGGATTATGAGCCGTGGGGGCCAGTCTAATTCCTGCAGCAGTGATTAGGCTGAGGGTGCAATTATCCTCACTCAGAGCAGCTTCCAGTGTGTGTGTGTGTGTGTGTGTGTGTGTGTGTGTGTGTGTGTGTGTGTGTGTGTGTGTGTGTGTGTGTGTGTGATATAAGGCATGAAAAGCTGTTTGTGTGTGTGTATTGGATGTGAAGCTGCTTGCATTAAATAGTGTGTGTGTGTGTAGTTCTGCATATAGGATAGTCTTTTTGTGTCAGTATTACAACTGCCTCAGCAAAAACTGCAACCCACCCACACACACACACACACACACACACACACACACACACACACACAGTCACACACACAGCTGGCCCACTTCTGCTGCCTCCATATAAGTCGCTGTGCTCATGAGCCGTACGGCAGCTCAGGATGGACATTTTCCTTATGACTTCAAAAGCAGCAGCGTCTTTACTGAGCAGGAGCTAATTTTAGAGCCTGTGTAATGTAGGTCAACATGAAAATCTATGATGTGGAGGGAAAATGTTTACAGTGCGAGCCGGGAACCATGATGACGACGGAGGAGGAGGAGGAGGAGGAGGAGGAGGAGGAGGAGGAGGAGGAGGAGGAGGAGGAGGAGAAAACCCCTGTCGACTGGAGGTGGTTCTATCGAATAGAAAACTAAGATGTTGTGACAAGTGGTGTTATAGACAGATTTAAGGGTAATTAATGGATTATATTATAATATTAAGATGCTTTTAATCAGGTTTTATTATGGATTTACACATTTTTAATAGAATTAAAGATCGTTAATTAATAATCCCTCTCAAATCGCATTATTTATAGCACCATAACTGTAGAGGTGTATCTATGTTAAAAAACTCAATACACGATTGATTTTGAGTCACACATACAAATAATATACAGAAGGTTTGGAAACGTTTTACAGATTAATGATTCACTATCGTACAATAATGATTCATCACATGAAAGAAACAAAAGTCTTGGAAGATGTTTGTGCATTTTCAATTTGCAAATTCAAAAACCTGAGTGGAAAAACTGAAAAATAGAAAAAAGAATAGATAATATAAATAATAAAGTGGAGAAATTCAGAATGAGCTGAAGGCAGAGCTGAGGTCGACTGTGATGATGACGATGATGATGATGATGACGATGATGATGATGATGATGATGATGATGATGATGACTGACACATGTTAGCTTCTTGCTACAGGCGTGTAATATTCTGTTAATGATGAATTGTGAATTCAAACTAAAACACACTTGTACGCTCAGTTAGCATTAACTTTCTAATGAACACACAACATCAGTCGCTGCTACAAACCCCAACAATTTTTCTAGACTAAACAATTTTTAGCAGCAATTAAACTTTATTCTTTTATGATGTGGTTACAGCTGCAGTTCAGATGTTAAAAGCCACAAACAGATGCTGTGTTATATAATTTGTTTTGTCAAATTTAATCCTCTGCCTTTTGTCTCGTCTCCACTTTAGTTGTAGTTATATAAAATAGGTGTTATGTAATTCTAGAGAAAACAACTTTACAGCCGATAATGTGAATTGATGATGCTACATTTACTGTATATCCACAATTTATATTTTTATTTCAATGCATTGTAACCTGAGTCTGATTTATTTATTATTTATTCTTTTCAGTTTCCTTTCGTCTTAAAGCAGCCGCTCATTTTAATTTATTTTGTTTAACAGTAATTAACAGAATATAAACTATTTTATTTTAAAGTTTACTGATAATCAAAGAAGAGATTCACGGTCAAACACAAGCTGCTGATATCACAACATATTATTATTTAAACGTTTTCTTTTGGTCTTCTAGTTTTAATAATATTAAATGCCGAACCAACACAAACAGTATATTTAATATAATCTTCATCTATCTCTTATTTATTGTTGACGGCTCAGAGCTTTTACAGCCGAACTGATGATTGTCCACATTCAATTTAATCTTCTGTATAAGACATTAACCGAAACATAGGCTCGTCATTATGGAGCTGTTTACGAGCTTAGACTGGAGGATTCCCTGCTGCGGCTGTTTTGACAATTTAGGTCTGTAGTGTGTGTGTGTGTGTGTGTGTGTGTGTGTGTGTGTGTGTGTGTGTGTGTGTGTGTGGGTCGGGGGGTGTTTATGGGGGTGCAGATAAGGAGATTGGCTGATAATCTCCTCTCCATCATCCTCCCCATCGTCTTAATTTCCCTCTGCCCTTTCGCTCGTTCGCAGTTTGGATCCTCGTGTGTGTGTGTGTGTGTGTGTGTGTGTGTGTGTGTCTGTGTGTGTGTGTCTGAGTTGTCACCGGGGCACACTCAGACACACTAAACGACAAACGAGCGAAGGAGTGAGACAAGACAAATAAAATCTGATAAAAGAAGTGGAAAGACGAGAGCGAGGGAGAGAGAGAGGGAGGGATGTTGCGTCTGCGGGGGGGGGGGGGGGGGGCATGAGAGCCTGAGATAAAGAGATCAGCTCCTCTGCATGGAAGTTGGCACAGCAGCAGCAGCAGCATCGCCACCCATCCCCCCATCCATCCATCCATCCCTCTCTCCTCCTCCTCCTCCTCCTCTCGCTCCCTCCATCTCGCTCGGCCGGGGAGGATGTGACAGGACGTTTAGATTCTCGGTGAATGAGCCTGAAGGTGAGAGCGGCGAACGGGCGGCGAATCAGCTCGTCTGCTCGTCAGAGGGGAAGATTTAGTTTTTTAATCAGAGTCAATCTGTCTCCTGTCAGTTCAGTCGAGGAGCAGATTAGTCATCGTGCAGCTCTGACTCAACTCTACCTCTTCGTTTATTTATCCTCGTGTTTCTACCTCCACTCTTTTATTTTTGGCTTGCAGATTCTTGTGTTTGCGTCCTGAAATCACCGCTGTCTGACTTCGTCCTCCTCCTCCGCTGCCGCTTCCTCTCAACTCCATCACGTCGCTGAGTGTTGACAAACATACCGATAGAAAGAGAAGCTGCGATTTCAGATCAGCGTCTTCGTCCGTCTCTTAGTTCGTCGGCTGCAGCGGCAGAGTCGCTCCAGTGTGTGTGTGTGTGTGTGTGTGGGAAATTTGGATAATCCTCCTCCTGAGAGACGAGTATCCAACATGTAGCGTCTGGTCGTTAATCCCGTCTCGACGATGGTGCTGATGAAGAGGAGGAGGAGGAGAAGAGGCAGGTTTCTCGCTGCCGGGCTCACACGTGTGATGGTTCCTCTCACTTTGGGATCTTCGGGCATCGATCCTCTGTCTTGACTCGTGCTTCACGTCAAGCTGGTGACTTCGTCTTCATCTTCATCTTGCACCCTGTCAGGAAAAACAAAGGCGCCTCATTAAACAGGAGGAATGTTCCAGGACTGAGCAGAAGAGACTGGGAATACCGACACTGGGAAAAACACTGGGATGGTTTTTCTGATTCTGTAGATTTTACTTGATGTGAAACAGACACAGAAGCGTTTTGAGAAAAATCAACCAAACACAAACATGAATTCCTGTTGGAGGAATCAGGTGAGAGGACGAGTGGGTTTACTGCAGACAGGAGTGTTGCAGGAGTGTGTGTCTGTTTGCATCGACTGACTGGTGTGTGTGTGTGTGTGTGTGTGTGTGTGTGTACAGGAGGAGCAGGCTGCGAAGCTGAAGGCAGACAACATCCGAGTCGCCCTGGAGAAGATCAAGGAGGCCCAGGTGAAGAAGGTGAGTCAGACACACGTGCACAAGAAAGATTGACATAGACGTGTGTGTGTGTGTGAGTGTGTGTGTGTGTTGCACGATACATGTGAGTGTATATCTGGCACGTGTCCAGCGGACTCGTTTCTGGGTCAGATCAGTGTTACTCCACATTGAAAAGCTCTGGTCAATAACAGCTGGGGTCAGCACACACACACACACACACACACACACACACACACACACACACACACAGAGTGCACTCAGCGTAATGACAATCGCAAGTTAAGTCTCAATCCCACAGAGGGAGAGAGCGACTGGATTGACAATCTGGATTTACTACACACACACACACACCCAGCATGACATCCAGCTACCTGTGTCTGTGTCTGTGTGTGTGTGTGTGTGTGTGTGTGTGTGTGTGTGTGTGTGTGTGTGTGTGTGTGTGTGTACAGTCTATTCATCTCTAAGTGGATCTTGCACAAATCTCAAAAAGACCTAAATATAAAAAGGTCAGATGTCAATGTATGAAACTCTTTCAGTAATACTTTCTTACGATCAGTTGTCAAGAGTTAAATATTATTATAATATTATTATTAGGAACCAAATGATGTAAATGTTGCAAAACGTGCTGAAACAGCTTTATTTAAAAGTATAGAATCTAAATAAGATATGAAACAAAATAAACAACAATTCTAGTATAAAATGAAAGTGTTGATGATATATGGTTTATTATCTTAACTTTCTTTCACCTGTAAAGCACTTTGAATTGGATTAGATTTGATCTTAAATATAGTTTAAAGTATCAAATACACATAATGGTCAATGCGAAACCACGCTCTTCAGTTATATATGTAAATAAACCTAATCAGGCTTTTAAACAGGTAACCATAGTAGCCATATACTCATAATAATAGTAATCTGCTGCACTATGTTATAGAAATGTGGACTTATTTGTATTTTAATGTGTGTAACTGTGTGTGTGGGAGTACATGTGTGTGACTCGTGACTCGTAACATACTAAAGTCATGCATGACAGTGAAACATGCACGAGTGGCATCACTTATCTCTACTGGGACACATCAGTTCCCATCATCACTGTGCACGAGCTTCTCTGGAAAAACCAGTGAAGGAAACTTGATCCTCTTATGAACAATGTGAACATGAGGCTCTGAATATTTAATGTTCTCTGTTTAACAAGAGAGTTTCTCTACAGAGATTCTTTAAACCACGGAGGCAAACCCCCCCCCCCCCCCCGGTGGTTTGACGTTTGAAAATGAAATCGTCAACTGCAGAACTTCGTTATTGTAACTGTGGACGAATAAAAGTACTTGAATGTAAACCCTCATCTTCTCTGTTTCTCTTTCCGTCGTAGTTGGTGATTCGTGTTCATTTGTCAGACGAGAGCTCGAAGACCATGATGGTGGACGAGAGACAGACGGTCAGACAGGTACGAGTCCGGCTCACATGCTGTAGTAATAGCAGCAGGGGGGGTTTCAGGGGACTGTGGGGGCCCCAGGCAAAGGGGACCTGGGGGGCCCAACATCATTCTCCACTTATAAACAGAGGTCAAACTGTGCATAGACATGAATAATAGTTAAAGTGCAAACCTCCACCACCATCACACACATTTAGACGTTCTAGTCTTCAAACAAACGTCTGAAATGATTATTATTTTTAAATTCTTTTATTAGAAAGTTAGTGACATGGGGCCTCGTTGGGTCGTTGAAGTTTCCTGTCGACAGACGATCAAAGAATTAAAGGAGGTTCTCACTAAACTGTGGATTAAAGTAATCAGCTGTTCTTGGGGAACCCCTCTCAGCTCAGTGCCCCGGACCATTGTTTCTACGCCCCTGGTCATTAATACTGTAGTAGTAGTAGTAGTAGTGGTAGTGGTAGTAGTAGTAGTACTGGTTGTAGTAGTGGTTGTATTATTATTTCATTAAGAGTAGAAGTTGTGTGACTGTAGATTCTCCTGTTCTTCAGGTTCTGGACAGTTTACTGGAGAAATCTCACTGTGGCTTCAGCCCAGACTGGTCCCTGGTGGAAACCATCAATGAGCTGCAGATGGGTGAGCACAAACACAAACACACACACACACACACACACACACACGCACACACACACACACACACACACACACACACACACACACACACACACACACACACACACACACACACACACACACACACGTTGTAAAAAGACTTCACCTGAACTTATCCAGATCCTGGTTCCTGCAGTGGAAACGTTTGAGTGACTCACTCACTCAATTTAGTAAAGAACTAAGTGGACACACACCTGCAGTGCATGTGACCTCTTCCAGATGTTTGTGTGTGTTAGTGCACGTGTGACGAGGGACGGACGTCATTCAGTAAATTCACACATGTGTTCTGTAACACTGTCCAGCTTTGGCTGTCAGAGCAGATACAGTAGATACAAGCACATGCACACACACACACACACACACACACACACACACACACACACACACACACACACACCTCCCTTGGGGGCGTGACCTTGCACACACACACTGCTGCTATGAGCTCCAGCTCCACTTAACAGTCTTTGACGTGCACGTACACACAGTGTTGGTGTGCGTGCGGTGCAGCGGAGCGTGTGATCTAACCTACATCTTCAGGGCTTCTGCTGAACAGCCAGTCAGCATCACTGTGAGAGAGGGTGAGAGGAGAGAGGAGAGAGAGGGAGAGGGGGAGAGAGAGAGAGAGAGAGAGGGAGAGGGGGAGAGAGGGAGAGACAGAGAGAGAGAGAGAGAGAGAGAGAGAGAGAGAGAGAGAGAGAGAGAGAGGGAGAGAGAGAGAGAGAGAGAGAGAGAGAGAGAGAGAGAGAGAGAGAGAGAGAGAGAGGGAGAGAGACAGAGAGAGAGAGAGAGAGAGAGAGAGAGAGAGAGAGAGAGAGAGAGAGAGAGAGAGACAGAGAGAGAGAGAGAGAGAGAGAGAGAGAGAGAGAGAGAGACAGGAGAGAGGGAGAGAGAGAGACAGAGAGAGAGAGAGAGAGAGAGAGAGAGGGAGAAGGTGAAGTGAAGCTCGATCTGAACCTTTGTCCTCGTCTGCACTAATCTTCTCCGTGTGAGTTAAATAAAAAGCAACCTGTGCTCAGGGCCTCGACTCGGCCTCGGGGGGTGAGTTAAATCGGTTGATTGGGGGAGTCGCTGGTGTCTCCGGCTGGGGGGGGGGGTTAAACCTTCCTGACAGCGCCCCCCCCATCACCACACATACAAACACACCAGTAACACCAGTGTCCTGCTGAGAGCCCTTTGGCTACAGACTGACTTCCTGTCTCTGACCTGCCCCTGCTCGTCCTCTTGTGCTGACTAAGTTATAATCCATAACTTTAGTACATTCATTTCATTTCTCATAATAATAAAATATGATTTCCCAGAGCCTGTCTAAACACCAAAGGACACGTTACAATCATAAATAAACACATGAATAATTAAATAAAAACCATTAGAATCAGATTAGATCAGTTTTTTCAAGTTTAACATGAAACATATCCTGAACCGAAGCAATAGAGAAAGACAGAAAGTGTAAATGCTGATGTGAACGAGTTCTGTCACAGTGAAATCAGGTTAACACAAGTAAATACTGAGTGAAAACATCTGTCCCCAAATGAGTCTTTTTGTTAATGAGGTCAAATCAGTGGTTCACAGTGGATGTGGGTCACAGCTGGTTTCGTGTCGGTCGTCCTCAGAGAAACGAATTAAAACAGCTGGGTTCAAAAGAGAGAGAAGAGAAGGAAGGAGGACGAGAGACGGATGTCTGAGGGGAGGGGAGGGGAGAGGAGAGGAGAGGAGAGGAAACAAGAGTAGAGGAAACAAGAGGAGAAGAGAGGAGAGGAAACAAGAGAGGAGAGGAGACAAGGAGAGGAGGTAGAGATGAGAGGAAACAAGAGAAGAAGAGTGAGGAAACAAAGGAGAGGAAGAGGAAATGAAGGGAGACAATAACACAGTAAACTATAATAAAAACACCAGTTCTGATTCTTATTGATTTTCCCGCTGTGACTGTAACTGAAGTGAACTTTGTCTCGTTCTCTGTGTTCAGAGCGAATCTTTGAGGATCACGAGAACCTGGTGGAGAATCTGCTGAACTGGACCAGAGACAGTCAGAACCGCCTGATGTTCACTGAACGCATCGAGAAGTACACTCTGTTCAAGAACCCTCAGGTGACAGACACACACTCACACACACACACACTCGCACTAACATAACAACACTATAAGTGTGTTTTCATTTCACTAACTTGCCACTTTCCTCGTCTCCTCTTCTTTCCTCTCTGCTGCAGAACTATTTGTTGGGGCGGAAGGAGACATGTGAGATGGCTGAGAGAAACAAAGAGGCTCTGTTAGAGGTGAGTTTGTTTCTCTTCACTCAGAAATGACAAGTCCTAGTCTCCTGTCTGAAAACAGCTGAATCCAGATATCATTGTATTTATAATGTGTGTGTCTGTGTGTGTGTGTGTGTGTGTGTGTGTTAGGAGTGTTTCGGCGGCAGCTCCGTGTCCGTCCCTGAGATGGAGGGAGTGTTGTGGCTGAAAGAGGACGGGAAGAAGTCGTGGAAGAAACGCTACTTCCTGCTGAGAGCCTCCGGAATCTACTACGTCCCCAAGGGCAAAGCCAAGGTGAGTGTGATAAGCAACAAAACAGAAAAAGATTTGATAAAAAGTGACAAATGTTTATTCTACCAGTGAAATAAATGATATTTAATAATAAGTATGTGTGTTTTTCCAGGCCTCCAGGGACCTGGTGTGTTTCCTCCAGTTGGATCATGTGAACGTTTATCTGGGTCAGGACTACAAGAGCAAGTACAAGGCTCCTACAGATTACTGCATGGTGCTCAAGGTACTTTCACACACATGCAGACGCACAGACCAACAAACGTGATGGGAAATATGACCAACTACTAATCTTACACTGCACCCTAGTGGTGTGATGGAGTAATTACATCTATAACAGATCCTTAGCTTCTGCACCAAATCCATCATTTCCGTTAAAAACTGTTGAATCCACATTATTTTGAGCTTCACACATGTGGTAGTTACAGGTTTGTCGCACTAGTTATTACTGTACAAGTATAAAACCTCCGCACACACTCATAAATATCAGTCCCCTAAATATGGCCATGAATTATTCCCTGAGAAAATGTCAGAGAAATCCGCATCTGCATGAAAATTGAATGGGTCCTTTTTTGGTTCATGTCCCATCCTCCAGAAAGAGGTTGTGTGGAAATCCGTTTAGAGGTTTTGTCGTAATCCTGCTGAGACACAAACGAACGGACAGAGTTGAAAACACACAAATATTTACACCAATTTCACAGGAAATACAGACACAAGAATAACAGAACAGTACTTCTGTTTGATTTATTAATACTGCAGTGTTCGCAGCATGAATTGAGTTTTAATCGTAGTACTCAAAGTACTTTCTGTAGTGATAGTCGTATCCTGTGAAGTAAAACATTGTGTGTGTGTGTGTGTGTGTGTGTGTGTGTGTGTGTGTGTGTGTGTGTGTGTGTGTGTGTGTGTGTGTAGCACCCTCAGATCCAGAAGAAGTCCCAGTACATCAAGTACCTCTGCTGCGACGATGTCAGAACCCTCCAACAGTGGATCAACAGTATTCGTATCGCCAAGGTAACCACTCGTCATATAAAGGTTCAATGTTGCTGCTCGCATCAAAAACTAATGTTTTCTTACGGGAGGATCAGTTTTCTGTTTGAGGACGACACAACGTCGTTACTACTTCTCAGTGGAGAGAGAACCAGTGTAGCTCGGACCTCTACTGGGAGGAGATGATGGGTTGTTTGTAGGTTATCAAGCCTCAGATTAGCTCAGTTTGACCTGCAGCAGTTTAGGGACGTTGGTGTAAGTGAGGACAAAAGAAATGAACCTTGAAAATACTGACACTCCTTGAATCAAGCTGCTTCAACGCAGATTAATGTGTTTGCTCTTATTCTCATATTCTCCGTCCCTCTGTGTGCTCGTCAGTATGGGAAGCAGCTGTACGTCAACTTCCAGGAGGCGATGAGGAGAACAGAGGCGGCGTACGACTGGTCCTCCCTCTCGTCTTCCTCCATCAAGTCAGGATCCAGCTCCTCCAGCCTTCCAGGTGTGTTCACCTCTTTCACAGCTGCAATCATCAGAGGAAAACCAGTTGGAATGTATTTTTGATTGCTGGTGAAAAGTTTCAGTTCCTTTCTGAGCAGGAAAGACGAAACATTTGATGGAAACTTTATAGAAACATAGTAATTTGAATATCTTGGGGTTTACAGGAGACTTTTTGAGACGTCACCTTGAACTTTTCTTATGTTTTAATAAAGAAAATATAAAAAACTGTGAGAGTGAATAAACAGGAGCTGATTTCCTGCAGCTCTCTGTCGTTTAAAGGCTTAAAGGTCAAAGGTCACACAGATACAACTAAACTGAACCAGTCATTTTTAAAATATCAACACTATCCGTTAATATCAGTTATTAATAAATGGAATAAGCATTGTTAACAAACCTTACCTCCTGTTTGTATCCGAACCTCAGAGTCTCAGTCCAACCACTCCAGCCAATCAGACAGCGGCGTTTCAGAGATGACGTCAACAGGCCACACCCGCTCCCAGAGTGCCGTCAGCTCCATCTTCTCTGATGCCTGGAGGAGAGGAACGCAAGGAGAGGTGTGAACACACACACACACACACACACACACACACACACACACACACACACACACACACACACACACACACTCCATCCTACCCTGTCATTGTCCTGTTTCCTTGTGGACTACATTACCCATGTTTCCCCTCTGCTTCCCTGCCAGCGGTCAAAGGTGAAGGGACGTATGCCAGTTCCTCTTTGTGCAGGAGGAGGAGGGAGTGGAGGTTAGACAGGAAGTGATGTAACAGGCATGTTAACAGTTCAGCTGCAGCCTTTTAAACACCGATCAGTGCGGAGCCATTATAAAGCATAGGCGACGTTGATGATCACGACAACAGCAACGACAACTGATTCTCCAGTTCAGGTTCTTTGTACCGAGTTCAGCTTCACCGAACTTTGAATAAACCGGTGACCAGCTCTTTGTTCAGCTTCAGGTTCTGAGGACTGAGTCCAGCAGCAGCTCTTTAATTTGCTGCGGCTCAATTGCTGCAGGTCTCTTTTACACTTCCAGAAAGAAAAGCTGCGACAAACAGTTTATTCCAAACTGGCAGGTTCAGAACGGACTCTGCACTCGTGTTTAAAAAGTCGTAAACACAACTGTGAGCTGTGAGTTATACTCTCGAGTGAATCCCCTGATTTTAAATGGCTGCAGCTGAACTGTTGATTGGTTTTAACCTCGTGTTGTGACGGAATGTCCTAACCAACAAATAACAAAACAGTCTGGATAGTTAAGCTTTCAGCTGTTTGAATGAAGTTTGTAACCTATTTGATGAGATGATGCAGAGGTTGAAACGCGACGCAGGTAAACTAGCTGCAGGATGAAGTTACCTAAAGATCTCAGATGATCCAGAGGAGCACATCGACTCCCTGGTCTGTTCACATGTCTGAGGACAGACTGGGGTTTTGTTCTCAACCCACCTTAATCCCTACAAACCCTCCAGTCTCTTTGCGGATGCCGATAAGAAAACTAACTTAAAGTGAAGTGGGAAAGTTTGAGGTTCTGAATGTGTTTGACCTTTTTCCAACGTTGCTGTGTTTGGAGTTCTTCTTCTTTGACTGCACTGGTTTGTTGTTTGAGTTCTTGCATCTTGTTTAGGAATGGGTTCCAATCGCATTTCTTTCAAATTCAGTTCTGAATGAATCAAAACTTTTTTAAATATCCTTTTAGTAGTTTGAAAATGTCCTTCATTAACCCCTGACTCATTTTCCTCCTCACTTGAGAATTGTGCCTCAGCTGCAGAAACGGTTTAAGAGTCGATCGCAGAAACCACAGACTATCTACTGTATATCATGTTACCTTTTCCGGGTACCGCCCTCTAGTGGATGTATCGCTTAACAACTATGCTAACGTAAAGGCTGTATAGTGCGGGTGGTGACAGTTACGTTGTTTGAAACGGACGTATCTCTCAAATGAGCCTTAAACAGAGGAATGAAATGACAAATTCATTTCAGGAGTCTTTGTCCACGATGTTTCACGAGTTCAGGTATTTTACTAATTTGACTTGGAAGCTAATTCAAAATGAAAAAGAGGATTGGAACCCACTCCTAATGTGTCCTGGATTGTTTGTTTTACAGAAACGTGACAACAACAGACTTGTTTAACACTTTCTTGTGTCTCTTTACCTCCGTCTCCTCTCTTTCTTTCCTCTGTGCAGATGATGAGGATCGACCCTATCAGTAGACCTATTCCTCTCCACATCCCCACCATGTCCCCGCTGCCTCTCTCTCAGACTCCGCCCTCCCGGAGCAGCTACACCGACGGCCTTGTCCCATCAGACGATTCCTCCCCGTCGCCGCCCTCGCCTCCTCCACCTCCTCCACCTCCCCCTCTGGTATGTGTGGCCCATCAGCCGGCACCTGCCACCTCATACGTCAAGTACAGCACGCTGGCTCGCCTGCAGAGCCAGAACCAGTCCAGGACGCCGCTGCCGGGGGCGACGCCACCTGCTCTTCCCATTCAGTCGACCAAACCAAACTACAATACTCTTCCAGCTGCTTACAGCACCTCCCCTCCATTACCACCATCTCCTCCCCCTCCTCCTCCACCCACAGCACCAGCTCCTGGCTCAGCCATGGCGGCATTAAAATTTGGTCCACCAAGCCCCTGCTCCGCTCTCCCACCACCACCACCACCGCTGGATGAGGAGGAGCAGGAGCACGCCTACCTTCCACCTCCTCCACCCGAGAGCCTGGAGGCCAACGGGTTGCCGCTTCCTCCTGCTCCAGATTCCGACTCCTTTTCTAATCTCACCAACACTGGCCTCCAGCAGTTCCTGTCACAGAAGTTTCCCCACATGGTGTACGACTTTACGTCGGAAGAACTCGATGAAAATTCTCCTCACCTTCCACCTCCAGCCGGGCTCTCTCCTCCTACCTCCCTGCTGGCTCTCCGGCCCCTGTCCCCCAGCGGACCCCCCCCTGCACCTCCCAAAACATTTACTGGTGGTTTTCCCCCTCAAACTGCTCCCAAACCTTCAGGTCCCTCCTCCCTTCCCATCGCTCTGTCACCTGTGTCTCCAACACCTTTCCTAAGCAGCCAAGGGTCTTTTAAAAAGCAGCAAAGTTTCTCAACGGGACATTCCCCAAATCAGCCCCCTCCGACTCTTCCAAAGCAGCACAGCCTCTCCTCCAAAAACCTCGCCATCTCTCCTTCGTCCTCCTCCTCTTCGGTCTCCATTGCAGCTGCTACCTCCTCTTTGGTCAAACAGATTGTCAATCAGTTCCCGGGAAATGCTGCCTCTTCCTCCATCTCTGCCTCCAGCTCCATGGAAGGCTCCAAGTTCAGCGCTCCTCAGTCTCCTCCGGCGGTCAAGGCCAAGCCAAAGTGGCAGCCAGGAGGAGTTGTGGCTCCGCTGTCACCAGAGTTCCCCCCACCTCCTCCAGATAACACCTCCGGAGAGTTCCCTCCTCCTCCGTCTTCATCCTCCTCTAAGTCGGGCTCCCCTATAAAGAAGTCACCTTCCACCTCGTCCACAGGATCCAACAAGCGAGGGCCTCCGGCGGCTCCACAGAGAGCCTCCTCCATGCGCTCCAACTCAGGCGAGGCCCAAGACGAGAGGCCGAAGAAGGTGGAGAGCCTGGTCAACAAATTTGGCCAAGCTCCTCAGACGGGCACCTCATCCAGCTCCTCGTCAGCGACCGGCTCTCCTTCTAAAGATTCCTCTGCGCTTCCTGCTCCGCTCCCTAAGCCGGGGAAGCTGAACCTGGCGAACCTCCCGCTGGTGCTCCAGGGGCTGCAGACCGGCCAGCACCACCAGCCCGCGGAGTTCCTATCCCCTCCTCCCCCGCCTCCACCTTCCCAGCCGACTAACCTCGACTCCTCTCCCGACTACTTCCCGCCTCCCCCCAGTGACTCAGAGCTCTTCCCTCCTCCTCCTCACCCGTCAGAGTTCCATCACCCCCCGAAGGTAGCCGTGGTGAATCCCCAGCCTCAGATGCAGCAACATCAACAGTCGGCGACGCCGGCCTTGTCGTCAACGTCATGGAAACAGGGCTCCCTGAAAAAGGGGGCGGTCCCTCCTCCAACACTGAACCGGTGGAGCAGCAGCACGACTCAGTATGACAATACGATTTCAATGCCGCTCTCGCCGCCTCCTCTGTCCCAGACACCACCTCCTTCCCTGTCCTCTTACACGTCCTCCTCGTCCTCTCCTGTCCCACCCACCTCCCCGAAATCATCCGGTCCGGTCTCCCTGGCACTGAAGCCTCACTTCCTGGAAGACCTCAACCGCACCCTGAAGAGGAAGTCGGTGTCTCGCCACGGCTCCCTCACCTCCTCCCACCTCATCCCCTCGTCAAAGATGGAGCCCGTGGGCACCATGGACGACATGGCGCTCCTGCCGCCACCTCCTCCCGAGCTCATGCAGCAGCAGGGGGTCCGAGGACACTCCCAGACTTTGTCTCGCCACCACACACACTCCCACTCCACCAAACATGCCAACATCTCAGGCTATGCAACGCTGCGGCGAGGCCCGCCTCCCGCTCCTCCGAAAAGGGACCAAAGCACCAAACTGACCAGTGATTGGTAGGGAGCGAGGACACTGGGTGGAGCCTAAACAACTGAACTGATTATTTAGGACTCATGGTTTCTGCAGAGAAGAAATAATCAATGTCTGTCTTGACTTGTCCGTCTCCCCTCATCCCAAACCATCCACCCTTGGATTTCTGAGCAAGTAGCAAGCTGTGTTTCCTACTCGTACTCTCAGATAATGATTGTTCCTATTACCCTCATTATTACTATCATTACAATACATGTTTAACCCAATGACATGAGTAAAAAAATATATATGTATATATATATCTGTATACAAGCAAGCCAGAAAAATCACCAATCAAGCTTTTTTCACAATGTCTGTGCAGCTTTGCATTGAAATATACAAAAGACGAGACGCAGACAATTCGCTGCAAAATAACTGGTACTGCATGGAGCCGCGGCAACGGAAGGAACCGACGAAGGGAAGGAGAGATTTAATGGAAGGATGCGAACGTGAGATGATGTGTATAGACATGTTGGGGGGGTGGGTGGGTGGGGGGGCGGGGGGCAGGGCACTCTTAGAGGGAGCATTGCCATTTATTTCAAACCTTTTTGTGTGTGTGTTTTTATATAAGATTATTTAATACTGGAAAGATATTGTTATTATAATTATTTTAAGTTTTTAAGAAGTGTCAGAAGAGAATGAGTTTGACTGGACGTGTATTCTCAAAATACTTAGGAAGTGTTGATCTGGTTACTCAGTTTATATTTAGATCGTTTGATCTGAACGTATTTCTTTGAATTTACAGTTCCGTGGCTGATTGGCCGGTGACGACTTAGATTTATCAAATACTTCTCGTAAGGTTGTTCTCAGATTACAGGAGGTTTCAAATCAGTTTGTATGAAGACAAAATAAAAGCCAGAGGGAAGAATAACCTTATTTTCATGTCTTCCCTTTCCCTCTGTGAAGTTCGAGGTCTTGCACATTTTCATTTCTCTCAGTTCTCCAAATTAAATTTGTTTCTATCAGATCTGAAGGATCTCGACCTCAGTCCCTCTTGACCAGAACCTCCAGTCGTCTGAGTTCAGCCTTCACACCCGCGTCAGTCAGCGACATCAGACTAATGTTTTCATGACAGTCCTGGTTTCCCACCTTGTTTACACGGACTCAGCTTTGCCGTCGGTGTTTGTTGGCTTGTAGACCAAGCAGCTAGTCAGCTCCAATGAACTCTGTCTGAACGAAGGTGATCATCACTTTGCTAGTGAATAAAATCAGTCAATTGTTTGTGATCTTAATGGCTCGTGCATCACTTTGCATGTTTATAAGGAGGTGGAGCGTCTTCGTCGATCGGAGGCGCCCCGAGGAGCAAGTGCCTGAAAACAACATCGTATCCTGCTGAGGATTTAACCTCAATGATGACCCTTATTGGGTTTCTGCCATTTTGAAGCCTGTAGTTTAGGTTCATCATCCACACACTGGGATCTTTGTCAGATTTGGTCGATGAGAAAAATCCTAATTGCATAACAACGCTGCAGAAGATGTCTCTAGAGGTGAATCCTGTGGACGATCCTCCTGTGTCTCAATCGGACTTTCTCCAGAAACTCTGGAGAAAGTCAGGAAAGTCTCAGTCGCACATTTCCCTTCTCACGTTCATCTGTGCCAGAGAACATCAGGAGATTCTCCGGAGATCAGCGCACGACTCAAAGCAGCTTTAGCAGAAGTCAACGTGAGCGAGAGTCTTAACTTCTCATTAATTAAAAACTTATGAAGTATCTCAAGCTCAACCTGAAGGTGAATTACCAACAGATTACTTCGTTTTTCTGAATCAACTGAAATAAAATATCAGGTTTATCTGCACTTCTCTATAAGATAACGGTCGAGGAAAGGGCGCCACCTACTGTCAGATCTGTTTTCTGATCAGGTTTATTTATTTTTCAAACTGAGAACTCAAGATCAAAAATAAATGATTACAATCTGACACCAGGACAAAAGACATTAATCAGGTCTTTATTTGTAGGAGCTGAATTCTTTAAATTCATTCATACAGTGAGTGACCACAGAGAAACACTGTGGAGGACGATTTGACATTTAAGGGCTCGAACAATAAACATGCACGTAGAAATCATACAAACAGAAAATATATCATTACAATTAAACATAAAGCTTTAAGGAGATTCTCCTGAGTCCAGTGTGCGCTCAGTGTCTGGGTTCTTTCTGGTGTCAAAGAGGGAATGAAAACACAGAGAGGACAAAGTTAAAAGAGGTTAATACAGTTAACATCCTCCACCTCCTGTTAGTGTGGAGGGCTGAACACAGAGGCAGAGACAAAACTGATGTTAAATCAAAGAGTAAAAATGTGTATGAAGCTAATAATACTTTGATAACATTTACATTCTGTCACCATTTTCTAAATTTAGTTCATGTTTGTAGGGAATTTATGAAAAGTTTGTAAAAGTTTAATTTAAATTAAACGGTATCGTGACATCAGAGCAAACTAAACCCAACTCAGTATTTATATAACAGGCCCCATATATCATTTTTATTATGTAAGACAATAACACCCCAAGCAACTTCTTCGCAATTTCATTTATTTCATGTTTATTAATGTTTCTTGTATTTTTAATTTACTGAAAGGAGAAACTTGCTGACCTTCATGAAGGGTTCATTTCAGGCGTGTTGTATAGATATGTGATGTTTCCGTTAGTTACCAGTATGTTGATCCACTGGGAGTCAGAGTAGATGTACAGAGCTCGTAGGTCGGTCCTCAGCACCATCACGTTCTCTCCTCGCAGCCTCCGCATCTGTTTCTCTCCGTCTGCGAGAAACACCTGGAGACAAACTGAGGTGAGACACTTCTCACCCTGAAGAGTTTTAAATTCTGAATGAGACAATCAGCCCCGTTTGGTGCGAAGCGTCATTCTTACTGATACTGAACAAATATCCACTGTCCCTCGACCAGAGGAGGAAAAACCACCATAAAAACTAATAACGTGACTGAGAATTTACCAGATTCACAATTTGGTACTTTAAAAAATGTGTTCGTTAAATTATTCATTGATAAGGAAAGAGAGAGAGAGAGAGAGAGAGAGAGAGAGAGAGAGAGAGAGAGAGAGAGAGAGAGAGTGTGTCACTAACCGTCTGCACTCGCTCTGGGGTTTGAACCTGTGAACAGTCACATTTGGCGGACGGACCTCTGTCCCCTGTGTCTCCCTGCAGGCCGGACAGGACGTACACTACAACACAACAGAGCTGATCAGTGAGACACAGTCAGTGAGACAACAGGCTCAGAGTTTCTGTACCTGCTGTTTTACTTATTCTAAAATCAAACCTGGAGGGTGGAGAGCTGGTGGGTTTTAAATCAATCAATCAATCACATTTCAAATGTCACAGAAAAGCAAACCAATAAAAACTGTCTCTCCAGAGTTAACGGATTCAAACCTTGTCCAGGTCGTCCAGCGTCTCCCCTCAGACCGGATCGTCCTGCAGCACCAGGAGGACCCAGTTTTCCAGGAGGACCACGAGAACCTTTCAGCGCCTGAACACACAGCGATTCACCGATTAGCAGGCAGGGCGGGAATCGAACCTCTCACAACCAGCTGTGTGTCCACATGTTGTTTAATTCAGGCCAGAGAATAGATGTGACGTAATTTCCTGACTTCACAGTGACGTCATGACGATGTAATGATGCGCTCACCACTGTTCCTCTGCCTCCAGCTCGTCCTCGGTATCCCTGCCCCCCCCTCTGACCCGGGTCTCCCCTCACACCCACGTTACCCTGGAACAGAACAGATCACAGAACAGATCACAGAACCTCCACAGTGTTTTATTCTGAAGTTGAACACTCACGGCGTCACACGTTCCTCTACCTTCTCTCCTGGACGTCCAGCGACGCCGCTCTCGCTCTGCAGAGACACAATGAGACATTCATTTGTGTTATTTTGTCATATTTGCAGGAACAGGAAATGAAAGACGAGTGACTTTGTCCTCACCGTCTCTCCCCTGGGTCCTTGGGTTCCTTTCCTACCTTTATCACCCTAAAAGATCAAAATAAGTCAAATTTAAATACATTATATATACAAGTGGAACATGTCAGTGGTGTTTGAAGTTTATATGTTTGTAGTATATCCGTCACATACCCTGAATCCCTTATTGCCTTTACTGCCCTGTGAAAACACAGATTGTTATTAATTATAATTTATTATTACATTATTTTGCACCACACTAATATTGTTTTTTTTACCTTTATCATCCCGGGAGTTCCTATGTCGCCGTACAGACCTCTCCAGCCTCGAAGTCCCTTCTCCCCCTGCGGAGACATTTCACAATAACATGGGTTGTGTTACGGTTTTATCAGATCGCTTCACAACAGTGTGTGTGTTGCTCGACATGGTGGATCTTTCTCCGACCTTCTGTCCTGCTTGTCCCATGACTCCTTGTGTTCCTGCTTCTCCCTCAGGACCCTTCACACCAGGTTCACCCTGAAATACACACAGCTTCATTTATCCTTTTATAACTGTTGCTCCTGCAGGAATATTTGTGTTAAAACACTATAAAGGTTGTTTCACATGTATCTGTATGTGTGTGAGTGTGAGACACTGCACCTTCGGTCCTCTGGGTCCTCTGCAGCCCTTCAAAACACAAAGGTGATTATTAACTTTAATGATTATCTATAGTGATAAAAACACATTATTTCATTATATGAAGAATTAGAATGACACAGCTCTCGATTTCCCAAATTTCACAATTTAAAATTAAACTTGTCGCACCTTTTCACCTCTAGGTCCTGTGATATGTTCGGTTATATCATACTGCAGAGATGAAGACAAGTTTAGATTGAGTGTGCGTGTGTGTGTGTGTGTGTGTGTGTGTGTGTGTGAGTGTGTGTGTGTGCGCGTGAGCTCATCACCATTATCTCTGCTTTCCATTTGATTGGAGGAATCATGGGCGGAGGAGGAGGGAGGAAGACTTCACATCTCCGAGCCGACCACCTGCCGGATGGAAACTCTACAGACGGAACACGTGTGAAACTTTGTGTTCGACCTTATCACACACACAACATGAAGAAGAGAATATCACACACACAAACACACAAACACACACTCGCTGACCTCATCACATTTCTGGAACTAGCTGAGAAATGTCTGAATCCAAACCAGTTTATTTTTGTTTGAAACACTCAAATTAGATGCAGGAACTGAAACCGAACCCGTTCCACGTTCGGTGTTTGCACTTACTGGTTGTGGCAAAGGAAGCAGCCGGCTGGAGGCCACTGAGCAAGGCACTCCATCCCAGAACCAGCTGAGTCAGCATCTCCTCTATTCCTGCAGCAACCACATGTTAAAGGGCCAGTGTGGAGGATACAGTGACATCTAGTGGTGAGGGTGCAGATTGCAATCAACTGAAGGAGTGAAGAAATTTGGCTCCCAGTGCAGATTTAAAAAGGCTCAATCTAACGTAACAGAAACACAATCACTCCATCAGGTGATTTTACTTTTATATTAAACATTTATAATGTGAATATTCCATTTATGCCATTAAATCCTGACACTGGACCTTTAAAATATAGAAGTTACACATTTTATATTTTTGCAGCAGTTGGAAAATACCAGGATGTAAATGGACATGCTTCATTTTTTAACAATGACAAAACCCTCAGAGGATTCACAGCAACATGCAAACACCTGATAAACCTTAAAAAAAACCAAAAGAATCTGGTGTCGTTCTGGAATTAAGCTCTGATGAAACTGATGACTGCACTTTTTAAAGAAACTGTATAATTCTCCTATTTACAAGTGAACTATATAACAAGTGGGAGATTTAAAATGATATTTCACTTGTTTACAGTTTGTTTATTTCAATTAGAAACATGTTTATCCCCAAATAGACAAAGATCACTAATCATCAAGGTAACAGATCCATTTTTAAATAGTGTGAATTTACAATAATAAACAATAAATATGACTCATTTCCTGATTTATCCATGAAATATGTGACTGTTTGGAAAAGTAAAGGTGCATCTCAACATCTCAAGATCTCAAGATATTAAGATATTAAGATATTCATCCTGATCCATAATCAATGTTTATTTTTCTATAATCATCATGATCAGTGTCTCCGGCACAGACGCTGCTTCTCCTCATGTTGCATGTTGTGTGTGTTCAGCCTGATCCGTGTTGTGTGTGTTCGGTCTGATCCGTGTTGTGTGTCTTACCTCGGTGACGTCTCCTGTCCTCAGCTGTGTGGACGCTCTCCTGCAGTGGAGGCGTCTGTCCGAGCTGCTTCTCTCCGTCCAGCTGAGCCTGGACAACAATCTGCTACGTTTGCACGTCGACTCCCAACTTGTCTCAATAAAGCGTGGAAATGCAACGCAGCCTCTGGCAGCGCTCTGAGGGAATAATCAGGTAATTACTCGGCACCCTGAGCCAAAGGGAGGCCGGCTCATCAGGCCACGCTGTCCAGGAGGAACCGGCTGAAAGGAGGCGACGGCACCTTCTGTCATTTTGTATTATATCAACATCCCTGTATTTCATTCACATGTCGGGCTTTTAGCCAAGTTCCTCACAGGAAGTGGAGCAGCTGGAGTGATGCTGCTGTGGAGACCTCACAGCGAGGTCAGGGGGAGAGAGGGAGGTCAAAGGTCACACTTACATTAAACATCGTCTTTCCTTGAGTTTTAAATATTGTAATTTTGTCAACACGCAGCATCTATTACACTTTCTGTTCGTCCTGGGAGAGGAATCCTCACATTGTGTGTTTTCTTCCGTTAAAGAGTTTCTCTCATTGTTGCACCTTGTTAAGTCCTACAAGGCCAATTGTGATTCATGAATATGGTTTATACAAATTAAATTTAACTTGACATCAATATCCTTTGTATTCATCAACCCCCTCAGACATATTGGGGGTTACAGGATTCTAGCACAGTTGTTTTGGAAGAGCAGGGTTTAGACGATAAAAGTAAAATCCTAAAAGACTAGTTACGCTCATTCGTCCTCCAAGGAGCAAGTTAAATATTAAAAGGACACAACTTCCCTTCAACAGAAACCTTCCTGAAAAAATATGAAATTGATGTTCTGCTCCTGAAACGATTAGACAATGAACGAAATCAAAATACTGATTTTACATTTATGCCACAGATTCTTTCACCGATACTTCTTCTGTCTTTCAGCCGATCTACAGCTTCTCTTTAAGATTGTTTTTATAAAACCTGTGTCTGATAAAAATACCATAAACAACTTTGAGCATTAAAAACTATAAAACACCACAAACACAGCACAAGTCTTTGCAAGATCATCTTCCCTTTTATTCAAAATTGATAAAACTAAACATTAGTGTCCATCCAAATGTTTTAAAACGTTCCTCCCAAAACTTACCTGCTTCTTTCTCGCGTTAAATAAAAAATAAAAAAAAAGCTTTACTTTTAAAACGTTTCTTTTAAAAGTCCTCGTCAGTTTTTTTATTTAAAGTATTTAAAAGTCACAGATAAAGAAGTGCACACAGTTCTAATGTTCGTTTCTTTACATTAAAAATGAGATAAGACGTTTGTGTGAGACGACAGAAAAGAAACCAGGAAGCTACAATAATGTACAAGAGCACTGATGAGTTGTAAACGGCCTGAAAAACCGGCTCAGGAGGAAGTGACCTCATCTGTACAAACATGTTTCAGGGTATATTTAATTAATACTGCACCAGCGCCTCATTACAGAGTCTACCGAGGGAAAACACTCCTGTCCCCACTACAGCTAATAATACATCTTTAGTCACAGCTTTACAAAGTGTGACCGCGCTTCCCTCCGAGTGGTTATTAAAATCGTATCAACTACCCAACAGCTCGAGCTACAGAGATAAAAGTGATGTGCTGCTAAAATTCATTTTTAAAAAAGACCTTTCTCAAAGAACAAAAAAGGCAAAGAGGTGAGAAAAGGCCGAGGAAAACTGGATTCCACAGGTAAAATCAGCTGATTCAACACAAAGCCTGGATAAAAGAATACGTCCCATCTACTTCATGTGCCTCTTCACGCCCCCCCGTGCAGCAGTCTGAGCACCAGGGGTCGCTTCATGTTTTGCCGTCAGTCTGGCAGAGGCGCGTCTGCAGCTCGCCGACCACGCGGCTCATCAGGCCGCCCAGCTGATCGTGCATGTGGACGAGCTGCAGCGGCGAGCAGCGACTGAGTTCAAGTGGCGTCATCCTGCAGGTGAGGGCGTCCACGTCCGACAGGAGCCCGTCATCGTGAAGCGGTCCTTCGTCTTCTCCTGTCGGCATGTCGGGGGTTTGATCCTCGGAGACGTCCTGGAGCGACCTCTCATCTGCAGGAACGGGTTCGTCCACCAGCTCCATTGCTGCAAATACAAATATTTTATTGTTGATGTACTTAAAAGGACAAGTTGTACATTTACACGTCTGATAAGTGCATCACGATATTGGGGGAATTTTCTTCACCTCTGCAAACAACAGTTAACCTGCCTGAGGAAACCTTGTGACGGTAAATAAAAACTATATAAACTAAGTTTTACACACCGAGAGTCTCGCCTGAGGTCTTGTCCTCGTCCTCCTGGTTTTGAGGAGCACTGGTCTCCTCCAGTTGAGACGTCATCAACTCCAGTTCATCTAGACTCTTCAACTCGTCGCCACCTCGACCTTTACGCTGGAAGACAACAGCTCAGGTGTCACACGATGTTTTATCTGTGTTATCAGACATCCGTCCTCTGTCCCCCGACCTACCTGCTGTTCGTAAAACTTAAGTGCCTTCTTGACGTTGGAGATCTTCGGCGAGCGAATGGGCAGAGTCTTGATCTCATGGGGCGTTAAAGCGCTGAGGTCGCCGACCGTTTTGATGTTTCTGGCTCGAACGAGCTGCCCGAACCCCCGAGACCTGGTCAGGACAATTTAAAGAACTCATTTTCATTCAGGAACATTAGAATAATTAATAATTCTTTCACTGAACGTGTTCTTCACTCACCACAAGGTGGAGGAGATCTGAGGCAGCACAGCTTCTACAGGTGCAGAGCAGCCGACCAGCGCCGGATAGATACAGTCTCTGGGGACAGGACGGGGCTCTTGGTTCATTTCAGAAATCTAGAAAGAAAAATATGAATTAATGAACCATTAGGACTAACAACCACCAGCTGTGAAACTTTAAAACTAATTTAAAGCTGCATTAATCAATACTTTTACATTATAGAACACATTTGACTACATGAAGGACGTTTCTCACAATGACAACCACAGATCATCGGATTCTCCAGATGCATCGAGGTTTTTAAGCTACGTCCACTCTACGACGTTTTACTTTAAAAACTTTGCTTCAATTACGTCTTTACGAAATTATGCTGAACCCATTTTATTAAACTCTTTGCATTTGCCTGGACGTTCTCGTCTCGATTGGTCGTCACTGAGCTCGACTTGACGACCAGCGACTGCTTGAAAACGACTAATGAAAGTTGATTAGTCATGTTTTTACACACCAGGCATTTCTTGGAGCTCTTGGAACCTGGACTGCGCAGATTCCTGGGGCTCAGGATCAACAAGCCCTTTGTCGGAGTCGTGACATACTGGAATAAAGAGCAGACAAGAGTCATGAGGGGGGGGAGGATTCAGGAAAAACAGTAATTAAACTACAGTACTGGGCTCATTCGTACTTTGGGCAGAGGGATGCCGCTGACTTTGGATCTTCTGGGAGAACTGGTTCTGATGACGGGGCTGCGACGATCAATGTCGTCGGCCATTTCCTGCCTCTGGATCGGATTCGCAAAAGACACACGTCTGGACTGGGAAGTTAAAGCAGAAAAAGTAAAGTTACTTTTATCCACATCGACAAATAAAAGTCCATAAATTGACAGATTTCGGCTCTGGCTCTTACTTTGACGAGAGGCGAGGGGGTCTCATCCTCCAGTGGTCTTTTCTGGCCCTTCTTCAGGATGCTGGTGGAGGGGGAGGCCGAGGGAGACCAGGTTCCTCTGGTCTTGCCACCGCTGGGGCTCTGGCCAACATCTAAGCCCATGACAGCCTCCAGCTCCTTGTGCCTCACGGGAGAATCCTGAAAATCATCTTTACCAGAACAATCCGCTGGAGCGTCGCACAGATCAGTCGGAGCTGCATTCAAATTAACAAATACATCGTTCTCAGCGTCGTCCGCCTGAGTTTCCTCTTCATCCATCATCTGGTTGTTGTCTTCATCATTCTCCGGTGGAGGTGCGACGTCTTCCTCCGAGCTGAGCTCTGTGGGCTGCTCCGATGGCTCCTCCTCCTTCGAAGGCTCATCTGTGACATTCAGAATCTCAACCTGGTTTTCATCCTGAGGTGCAGCTTCCACTGGGACCACTGGATGTTCTTGGTCTGAATCAGCTTGTTCATTTTCTTTATCACTGTCCCCAGTTTCAGAAACGTCTTCAGCTTGGTCCTCCGGAGACTCTGAGACCTGAGGTTCCTCCGGAGACTCTGAGACCTGAGGTTCCTCCGGAGACTCTGAGACCTGAGGTTCCTCCGTCGTCTCATCCAGAGACACCAGTGTTTCCTCAGCAGGAGGCACAGTTTCCTCTATCTGCTCATTACTGCTCCCAACTGGTTCAGGCACTTCTACGTCCTCAGTGTCATTCTCTTGAGAAGAAGTTTCATCAGTTTTTGTTGGAGAGTCTCTTTGCTCTTTCTTGCCGGGGGACACATCACTTCCCTCTTTGTCGTCGATCTCAGTTTTCTCTGTAACGACAGGTTCTGAGGCCACGACAGCATCAGCCTCTTCCTCCATCGGTGATTCTCGGTTAGGTTGCTCCTCCGGTTCAGCTTCATCCTGGAATGATTCAGAATCTGGAACATTTGGGCTTTTCTGTGATTCATCTAAAACGGTTTCAGCTGTGGCTTCTATGATTTGCGTATCTTCTTCTTGAGAATCATCAACAACATCCTTCGCCACATTGTTATCAATTCCATCTATTTTACAATCAGCGGCGAGAGGACTGGGAAGTGAAGCTTTCGGTTTCCTCCCTCTCTTTTTGGGCATAACAGAAATGTCTTTGGCCTGTGAGCTTTCAGACTCTGAAGACTCCAAACTGGGAACCAACGCCTGGGAAGACTTTCGTTTGGAGTACCTGCCCCTGCCTTGGGAGGACTCTGAAGATCCAGGAACTTCTAACGACTGAGAACTCTCCGGGGTGGAGCCAGGAGTTGATTTGCTTCTTCTGGTTCTACCTCCAATGCTGGCCTCTGCCTGACCGACAGCTGATGTCTTTGAGGTAGACCTTCTCCCTCTTCCTGATGAAGGCTGACTGTCGCTTTTGTCTTCGGACTCCGCTGGAGCCTTGCTTCTTCCGGATCTACGCCGAGACTGGCTTTCAGAAGATACAGGTGTGATCACCTCAGAGTCCTCTTGACTAAGGTCGTCATCGACGCCATCGCTGGTCTTGGGTTTGCCTTTGACCTCCGATTCGTTCTCCAACTCGTTTGTCGTGTCGGTTCCGTCTTGGGCCTCGTTGGTTGAGACGGATATCGAACACTCTTCCTTTTTGGTCTCTTCTACAAGCTCAGATTCCAGGGATTGGCCATCAGGTTGAGAAGAGGTTAGGATTTGAGAATCTTTTGGCTTAACGGCATCTTCTTCGGTTTGTTCTACAAGTTCAAACTCTTGGGATCTGGTACCAGTTTGAGGAGAAGGAGTAATCATCTGAGAGTCCCTCTTTAGTTCGTGATCCTCCTTTTCCTTCTGTTCTACAACCTCAGAGTCCTGGGATCTGGTACCAGTTTGAGGGGAAGAGCTGATCATCTGGGAGTCGCTCTTTAGTTCATGATCATCTTGTTTGGTTTGTTCTACAAGTTCAAACTCTTGGGACCTGGTATCAGTTTGAGGAGAAGGAGTAATCATCTGAGAGTCGCTCTTTAGTTCGTGATCCTCCTTCTGTTCTACAACCTCAGAGTCCTGGGATCTGGTACCAGTTTGAGGGGAAGAGCTGATTATCTGAGAGTCGTTCATTAGTTCATGGTCTGCCTGTTCAGTTTGTTCTCCAACCTCAGAGTCCTGGGATCTAGCACCAGTGTGAGGAGAAGGAGTGGTCAGCTGAGAGTCGTTCATTACTTCATCATCATCCTTTTCCTTCTGTTCTACAACCTGTGTGTCAGTTTGGCTCGACTGTTCTTTCTCATGTGAATCCCTCATCTTTGTCTTCACAGCCACCTCCTTGTTAATCTCTGATGATGCTTTTTTAGGGCGGCCGCGCTTTTTCTGTGTCTGGCTTTCACTGTCGGACTGCAGAACAGTTTGGCTGGACTCCTGCTCTCTGGTGCTTCTTGGTCTTCCTCTCCTGGGTTCAGGATTATCGAGGGACTCATCTGAGTTGTTCTGCAGCTTGATCTTCTTGTGGGCTCTACCCTGAGAGTCGGTTTGGCTCGTCTCGCTCTTGTCCCTCTGAGCCCTCGTTCGTAATCTCTCTCTGCTACTGGCTTCCTCAGAAAGCTGCTGACTTCTCCTGGTTACTCTGCTTTGTGTCGAGTCTGGAGAATCATTGTTTGGCTTCTCCCCAGAACGTCTCCTTTTAGTCAAGGACTTTTCTCCCTGGGCTTCGGGGTCCTCGCCGGGCAGCACAGGTTTGACTTTGCGGCGCCCAGAGCGTCTGGTTTCACCTTGAGAAGCCTGCGACATAGAGGCCTGAGAATCGTTCAATTCCTCTTCCTGACTCGACGGCTGCATATCCTCTGCGTCCGTTTGGGTGTCTGGGATAACGTCTTCGTCCTCTGTCGTGTCACTGGGCAGTCGCTCAGTCAGCCTGACAGGCTCACTCTTAATCCCAGAGTCTTTAGGTCGTCGAGGGGACTCTGTGGCATCGTTAACAGGATTCTGCGAGTCCACTTTCCCAGGGGTTTGGGAATCCAGAGAGTCTGGACTCTGGGAGGCCTGGGAAGGAGATGCCTTGCTGGTTTTGGAGCGTTCTTGGCTACTGGAGGACTTTCCGAGGCGACCTGTGAATGTGCTGCTGGGGCTGGCAGGTTTTCCCTCAGCATACTTCTCCAGAGTGATAAAGGACTGACGGCGACTGTTGGGTTTCTGAGGAGTCCCCGAGACCAGATCTGAGGAGCTAGAGATGTTAGGACTTGAGCCTTCTTTAGACTGCATGTCCATGTCTTCTGCTGTATCACTCTTGGCATCTTCCTCCATGGAAACATCTGCTGGCTCAGGGATCATTTCTTCATGCTTCTCCGTCTCTTTTTCTGTTTCTTTCGGGCTGGAACAGTCTCCACTCTCTCTTGCTGGAATTTCAGCATCATCTTCCTGTGGAACCTGGAAGAAAACAAAGTCAAGTTACTTAATCTGTCAATAAGTAAATGAAGAAATCAGAATGAATGAATTACTGGAAGCCGTTACCTCGTCAGGAGCCTCTTTGGTGACCTTGTCAGTTTGTTCCGTTTGCAGTTTCTCCCTGTGAGGAAAATGGTTTATTATTTGAATATTGTGTTTTTACGAGGGATCGGGGATTAATCTGGATTCTAGAAGCAGATGCTCAAAACTTACGAGGAGTCCTCTTGGCTCTGAGTGTACTGAGTGAAAACTGTTGTATCCAGAGAAGCGTCGAGGTTGTTGTACATGGCCGGGATATCAGCCCTGAGACATCAAGGACAACGTCACAAATCTGACAACATGGGCACTTCAATAACTTTTTATTAAGACGAACAGAAAAGAGGAGAAATCTGACCTTTTAGTCCTTTTCACCTCCTTCTGGTGCTCGGTCAGAACTCTCTCCTTCGTCTCAGGAGGAATGAAGACAAAGTCAATGGAGGCCTCTTCCTCCAAGACCTCTCTGCGGGGGGGCTTGGGAGAGCCAAAATCCAGCTTTGTCTGCACAGGGGAACACGATGGAAACCAGTTGTGCAACGGTCGAGTGGAGAGCAATTAAACACAAAGGGGGGGATACAAAATACAAAACAAGCCTCATTAGATTATATAGCAGCTTTTTCTTGTTTTCTTATTGCAGAGTTCAGTGATATCATGCACATGAATCTCTGGCTGTACTTGATGCAGAGTGTCAGGACTGATATTCAGTTCGGCCACTGCAACGTTTAGCAGTAGAGTTAGTTGGAGTTCAGACTCACAGAAACTGGCTTGGACATCTTGGTGGAGCTCTTGTCCTTCCCCAGCAGCGTGTCCCTCTTTCCCACCGACGAAACGGGAATCCCGCTGAGCTTGGTCTCCAACTGGGAACTCTCACTCTGAAGAGAAGCACAATCAGACAAGACACGATAAACAATGAGCACTGAGGGGGCGGTAACTTGTGACGAGGGCATTCGTGGCAACTCACGGAATATTGGCCACTGAGATCTCCGGAGACGGTGACGACCTCAAAGCCGGGAAGAATGATCGGGATCTTCTGCTTCACTTGGCTCAGGATCGGTCTGAGTAGAGAAGAACCAGCGATGAAGTCACATGTCAGTAACCACTGAGGTGAGAGGAAACACTTCGAGGCAAAATACAACAACCTGAGGATTATTTTTACCTGATCTCTTCGGGGTAAGTGAGGCTGACCGAGTTGGCGAAGGTGGCGTTCCAGAACTGGGTGACCGACGTGCGAAGCTGCTTGTTCTTGAGTGGAAACAACACACACAGCAGAGGAGAGAGCAGAGCCAGCAGCTCGTCGTTGAAGGCCAAAGAAGAGCGGCTCTGAACGCAGCCCAGGACGTCACCAAGGAGCTTCTCCAGCTGCAGGAGGGGAAAGAGAAAACGTATACTTGTAAAACGTCAATCGTGAACAAATCAGTTTCTTTCAACATATGGCAAAAGAACAACAAAGATGAAAGCTGACAATGATGGGTTATTTTTTCTGGATGTGAATTTACTGAATGGAAACTAATCCGATTTGTGTTTGTGACGTCAAATTCAGTTCGATAAAAGCAAAGCACCTTTGTCAGGAGCAGCGATGTGAACGCGGGCGGCTCGCTGGCTGCGTGTTTGTAGAGGAGTGAGAGAGGTTGAACCAGAGAAGCGAGCGCCTCCTGGACGACATTGGCGAGGACGAGATTGGTGAAGAGAGCCGACAAGATGGAGACCAGCGAGACTCCTGTGGCCTCTGACGACGCGTCGGGGGCCTGGAGATAAACCTCCAGACACTGGACCAGCAGGGACTGAAACGTGGACAAGTTCCCCAGAGCCTTGCTCCTCTTTCTCATCCAGTTCACAGGAGTGTGAGGAGCTGGAGGAAACAAGAGGGAGACAGTGAATCCTCCATTTAAATCAATTAAACATCTGAAATAAGATGAGTTTAACTTCTCTTACACTTTAGCTTCTGCTGGAACTGAGGAGAGTACGGAGAGAAGTCCACACACTCCACCATCACCTGGAGGAGGCTGGAAACTGCATTTAAAGTTGACGGGACCTGGAGGAGCAGAAAATATATATGTTCAACAAAGGTCGCTTCAAAAACACATTGAAACAAATGTCAAACACTTTTCTTTTTGGTTAAAGCGGGGAAAAAAAGACTGCTCGTCTTATAACTCAGTTTTAGCCTCTTTACACTGGCTCCCTGTTTGTTTAAGGCTCGACTGTAAGATCTTGTTCTTAAGGCCGTTCATGGCTCCAGATTAAACTCTAGATTCTTTATGAACATTTGCGTAGCCTGAGGTCCTTGGATAAAGGTTGAAAACTGGAAACGGGTCAACAGCCTTCACACATTAAAGCAGATTTAACTTAAATTGAGGAATAAAAACCCAAATTTTCAGGCTTTATTTAGCAAATTTCTTAGTGAGGATGAATCATTTCAAATGTAAAAGTGAATCCTGAAATAAATGACATTTCTCAGGTACATTAGAGTTTCTATGCAGAAATAAATTTTGATAAATTGATGTTTACATATCGTGACGACAGCTTCCTCTCCACTCACCGTCAGGGCGTCTCTGTCGATCGAAGCCGTCATCTTCGCACAGAGCTCCTCGCAGCAGACGTTCTCCTCGGCCGTGACCACCAGTGACGAGCAGCGGGCGAACACCTTGTACAGTTTGGACCACGTGGACAACATCGACTTCTGGGACGCCTGCACAAAGCAAACAGATCAGAATCGAGCTGTTCCCCCTGGTCAGTGTTTCAAAAAGAGTTACAGCTCCTGTTGGACAGACCTGCTGCAGTGGGGAGCCACGTAGGAGGTGTGTGACGGGGAAGAGCAGCGCAGAGTGCATGGCGCTGAAGTTGTGCTCCAGAGCGTCACCTTGGTTCACTTCATTAGACTGAAAAACAATCATCAACATCCACTGAGAGATTTCTCCTGAGATCACAGCCCCACGTTCTGTATTTATTCCAATAGGAAAAGAGCTTCTGATTGTATTTCTTGTTTTTCCTGCTCACCTGTGTGATGGTGTCTGTGAGCGGACTGACCATCACGCTCCACATCCTCCACAGCTGCTCCTTGCTCTGCAGAGACCTGGCGCTGCCTCCGATGGCCCCGAGCACCGCCTCGGCAAACGCCAGAGGGGAGGTGTGGCCCGACAGGCCGCAGCCCACCAGAGTCTGAAGGCACTGAAAGAATCTGGAGATGGAAGGACATCAGGCAAAGATCTAGATATTTACCACACAGCTAAACTACGGACACGAGCTCAGATGAAACTGATATTAACTTGAGGAAGGAACAGGACGTACCTCTTGTCCTCGATGTAGGCTGAGAGCATGCTGCTGTTGTAGAGGAGCAGGATGAGATAAAGAGCTGGTGTTCCCTGAGGAGAGGAAACAAAAAGGTTCACTCTTCATCTGTGACAAACACCTCAATGACGTTATGGACCAAGAAAAACATTTAACTCACATTTAGCACGTCCATCTTGCCGACTTGGTAAGAGGCGGAGCCAAGAACTCGCTGAGGAACTCCCTTCACTGTGGCCTCCAGCAGAACCTGAGGAGAAAGATCAGGAGACAACAGGGACTCGATCAACTCAATCAACTCAAACTTCAACAGGACAATTCATACAAATTCTAACTTCTTCAAATCACCTACAATTTAAACTAAATGTCAACACAGGTGAAATAAAATTATTTCTACTTATTTTAACACAGAAGAAAACAAAATGAAAGTCTAAAGAGTCAGTTCAGACTTTAATAGATTTGATTAAATGCTTATTGATCGTAAAATGTTCAAAATGCCAAGTAGGAACATTTATAACTGTATATAACAGAATATGAAGTTTGTATGAGGTGAGATTAATGAATAAATACATGAATTGAATTCTGTTATTACATTAAAAACAGACGAGGCACAGTTTGATCTTACCAGGACTTTGTTTGCAGGCAGATTCTCTGAGGTGACGATGCTCTGCAGAGCCTGAAGCATCAGGGTGAGAACTTCAGAGCCCTGACGGTCCTTCTTACTGCCTCCTAACAACCACACAGCAGATTCAGATCCATGCAGACGAGGACAGATTCTTTTAAAATACTTTAGAGAGAGTCTGATTTGAGAGAAGAGGGTCATCATTGGGGACGAACCCCTCAGTGGATTTTTCTCTTCACAGACGTCTCGGACCACGAGGGCCCGGACGCTCAGACTTAAACTGATGAAAGTGAGAGTGGGTCGGGCAGGGGACGAGGACGAGGTCTCGCCGGTCCTGCTCCCGATTGACAGAGCCCAGACCCAATCAGATTGCTCTCTGTGGCGCTACGAGGTGGGACCCACAGCTTTAGGAGCCCACCCAGCTGAGCAGCAGCCACAGCAGAGGAAACACTGACTTAACACATGTCCTGTCTTTATATGAAAGTAATAATACTTCATCTGAACAGTTCTGCAGACAAACATGAAGTATTATGTGTTGATAAAAAAGATCCATGCTCTAGAAATGTTCCATTTAATCTTCAGTCTGAAGCTCAATTTTCCATAATTCTCTTTGAATAATTGTATTGTACAAGTTCAGCTGCAGGACTGAGGAGCAGAATACATACGACTGTTTGCAGATCAAATTAGAGCATCATTAACTTGCATTTCATTCACTTACCGGACTCTATGGTCATGTTGACAAAACGCACAAGATTCGTCCATAAAACGTTCAAAAGAGCATCTGCAGGCGAGAAGAGAAGAAACTTAAACCACATCTTCATAAAGAAACAGTAGAAACTACACATCAACACTGAAAAAAACTGGGTCGGCAGTGAAATTCACTCCACAAGTGCAACGTTTACCTGGAGCGTCTTTGCCGACGCTTATGAATCCATCTCTGAGGGTTGAGATGAGAACAGCAGCGTGTTTGGTGAAGGAGGAGGAGCCGGAGACGAGCGCGTGGTTCAGGGGCTCTGCAGAGAAAAGATGATCAGGATTAGAAACGTGATGATAGAAGTTATCGTTTATAGAGTTTATTCATCTACCACACACACACACACACACACACACACACACACACACACACACACACACACACACACACACACACACACACACACACACACACACACACACACACACACACACACACACACACACACACACACACACACACACACACACACACACACACACACACACACGGCATTTTTCCATGATAGAAAATATAATTTGAGGTTTGTAGTCTGTTGATAAAACAAAACATTTGATGACATGACCTCTAGACAGTTTCAGACATGAACTCAAGAAAATCTTTCACATATGAAGAACGCAGCAGGAGATAATGATAATTATATTACTTGCTGTAACATTTTATTAGGTGGAGGCAGAACAAGTTCCAGAAAATGTCGGGAGCAACTGACTTGGACATTTGTGTTCTCACGTACTGCCCCTCAAGAAAACCTCTGGACTTCAGTGCATTCCTGAAAAGCAGCTGGGGACTCGGATGCACCACGAGTTGCTCAGACACTCACCGAGACTCAGGGTGAGTTTTCTTTTCGCCGCCGTGGCAACAGTCTCCGGTCCCAGAAAATAGTGGAGCAGCATCTCCAGGCCGAGCAGCTGGATGGAGGGGAAGGAGGAGGGGACCTGGACGGTGGAGTTCAGGCTCATTCGAGGCGTGTTGGCTGGACTGTTGAAGCCCGGGGTAGCTGCTGTCGAGGGGGGGAGAAGAACACAATAAAATACACAATCTTCCATCACATGGAGCAGCCTGGGTGGAGGGAGACGGGTGGATTGACGTACTGGTTTTGGGTGTTCCAGGTGTAGCGGCACCATTTTGAGTGACGGATCTAGAGGGAGTGGCTGGGACGGAGGAGCCGTCACAGCCGATGGTGCACTGGAGCAAAGGCACAGAAACCTGCAGGGAGGTCACCAGTGAGCGTTTCAGTTTAGATGTGTTATTTTCAGCCTCCTGCTCAGAATTGTGGGAGTTTCAACAAGAACTCAGAGGGAAATTCTGACCTGATCAAAGTTCGGGGCCAGGTTGGGTCCCAGCTGCACCACCAGGTACCACCACACCTCCACCTTGGTGAGCAGCAGAGCTTCTGTCCTGACGTGGATGGACGCGAGCGGCTGCATCAGGAGCTTGATACGTTTGGCACTGCACAGGATGTCTTCAGGAAGAGCAGGAGTGAAATTAAAACTTTGGTCTTTATCTCCAGCTCCATGTATGAATTGATGACATGAGAGAAGTTCTCACCTGGATTGAGGGAGAAGTTGTCTATGAGGCTTTTCCAGGCGATGAAGGCGATCTTCTTGATGGTGGGGGAGGAGCTGCGGAATCCCAGCTCCTCCAGATGCAGCAGAGAGTTGATGAAGGGACCTCCTCTGTGCAGCATCTGCGTGACAGAATCATTTAAAATCAGTCTGATGTGATTAAATCTTCTACAGGACACGTTGAGTTTGTTAACAAATCAATGTGTATGAGGCAGAACCACAGAATTCACACTTCACCTTCCCGAGCAGCTTCACAAACAAAGGCCAGAGCTTCAGGACGTTCGTTTCATTCTTGGACATGAAAAGCTTCTGCAGCTCTGGGATCAGTTTCTGTGAAGACAGACGCAGTTTAAGTTTTTTCTCAAATGATGGAGCCGAATGCTTTCAGCTCATTGTTGCCGCTCTCAGTTTACTCACCGTTGACATCATTGGTTCGATGATAGCGGCCACCTCCGTCTGTTTCTCCAGCAGCAGGGGCATCCCCATCTCCATGGCGGCCGCGGCCCGTAGACGCACCTTGGAGGCGGAGTGGACGACCAGAGGAATGACCAGCTTCGCCCACCGCACTGCTCCATCGCCCATCGGAGCTGTAACCTGCTCCAGCAACCTTCAATAACCACAATCAGTCAATATCAATGGACTTTATGGTAAAAGTACATAACGGTCACGTCCCAGAGGAAACTGTGACAAGACAAACAAGTTCCATCACGTTCGAGGAGCCTGTAATTCATAATTATGACCCATTCCTACCTGATGATAACGTTCAAGGCTTCATGCTCCATTACCACAGACTGGATGTCTTCTCTGCTCCACACACTTTCCAGCGTTCCCAGTATAGACGGCACCTGAGAAACAAGAACCATCGTGGATCAGTGTGGAAACGTTTCATCCACAAATAAAAAGAAAACCTGCACCTCTGCAGCTTTATTTTCCTGGATTTAAATAGCTCACTTTTTTGGAAACCACATCTGGAGGAAAGCTCTGTTTGGAGAGGACCCATAATGCTCTGGTGCACGTGTTCTTGTCCGTCGACTTCACCACCAGGGAGCAAAGTGCTGACAGTATTTCTGCTGCAAAGTCTTCTGGGAAACAAAGAGGAGAGCAGCGCCATGAGCAATGACATCATGCCTATAAAAAATATAATCCCAGCGGGTCTATAATAATGAGGAAGTATAAAATATGAAATAGTACCAGGCACGCCGGAGACTACTTGAGAATGGTACACGCAAAACCCCAACGCCTGCAGGGCGGCTTGGCTCAGCTCCGCGTTCGGACTGGTGATGTGGTTCTGGAGTTAACGTGGAGATTGTTAGATGTTGAGCTTCAGAACCAAAACGGGAGGTTTACAGATTCCTCTGGTTTTAACATGACGTGTTAATGAGACTCACCAAGATGGTTTTACCCAGACGAGAAAAGTGCTTTTCAATTGCAGGAAGAAACTGGCGAGCTTCTTCTCCGCTGAGGCGACTGCAGAAGGACAAAGACGAGTTATTTTCATGTTGCAGCCAAGGCCGTGTCCTGTGGACGTGTCCAACTCATAGAGACTTACTTGGCGATGGTGAGGTAGGCGTCTGTGTGCTCGGACTGTCCAGCAGAGCTGTCCTCCAGAGACTCCAGCAGAGGGAGGAGGCTGGAGCTGCTCGGAGGCCCCGCCGTCGCCATCATTATTACTCAAGGCCTTTAAATAAAAATATGTAAAACATGAGATGCAGAAAGGTAAAGAGAGAGTTTCCTCCTGAGCTCCTCGTGTCTGCACGTCACAGAGAGAAGAGACGTTTGAGTGAGGGTGAAAGACAGAACAGGACAAAAAACTGACAGGAGGGAAAAGAATGGGGCTGAAATATGCTGATTAACGTGCAACAATTAATTATTGAAACATATTTGCTTTTTACAATAACTAAATGTTAAACTGATTAAATATAAAAGTTATAGACCTAATGTAGATGTTTGAAGACATAAATTAATGTTGAAGGAACCTACTAATGAATCTACTAATCTGATTTTATGAAATACGGTGGAGGGGCGGGGCTTGACCCCAGGAAGAACCCATTCGATTTTGGAGCGAATCTGGATTAACAGGCAGATCCAGGAACTCCCCCCCCCCACACACTTTCTGTAAAGGGCGAGATAAGGACTTGTTATGCACTCACTGACCAACTCTTCTTATTAAACCAAGTAGTCACTGAGTTCTCTGTGCTCGACCATCAGGTGTCCCGGCACCTCTTCCCTCCCCTGACTCATTCCAGGGTCAGTCCAGATGTTCGGGATGTGGATCTTTGTCCTTCACATTTTCAATTTCTGGGCAACTGGAGGAAGTGGACATTCTTTGTTCTTCCTTTTCCAAAAATACTTATGCTTACATATCCTGCACGCTGCAGCAACTTTTGCCTCCTGTCTTATATTCAATTTCAGTTTTATTTGTACAATCTGTTCTCCAGTGTGTTTATGGCTCATGTAAACACATCTACTTGCATTGAGAGACAGAAACAGATGCTTGTTTCATACCTGAGTGAGATTTAAGTGTCCACTGGTTCCAGATCTGTAAAAACAAGTAGGTTACATTTAGTTGTGTGTCTGTTTGATGTTATCACAGGCCATCACACACACAGGAAGCATAAACAAAGTCACAACAAAGTTTTCAACACACACACACACACACACAGACAGAGACAACACAAACACACACTGTCATGTAAGTGGAGCAGCTGATGTGGGTCAATGCGTCTCATCTGTACAACGAGCTAACGGTAACTAGCTTCATGTTAGTTAGCAGCGTTAGCTTGTAAAGTTTGCACTCGCACAAACAGGTGGAATAATGAGGCTAGTAGGGCTGCTAACACAAGCTAGCACAAGCTAACCTCCACACAACCCATCACCATGCTAACTAACACACACGTTTGTGCACCAACCTTTCAGGGACAGGACTCCGCGGGGATCCAGGGGAGAAGCTCCAGAGACACCGACTCGCAGCCACAGGTTCCCCCGGCTGTCGGCTCCTCTCTCCGGGTTCTAGTCGTCAGCTTTTCCTCCTCCTCTCTCTCTTTTCTCTGCTTCTCGTTCTGTGGTCCCGCGAAACCCGCTGGCGCCAAACCACCACGCCGACGTACGAAATTACCTTTGACCCGCCACACGTCACATCCCGGCCCGCCCACTTCGCCTTATAAGGACAGCAGCAGAACAAATCAATAACGAAATCAATAATCGATCAATTTAAACCAGAGTATTTAAAACCAGAGACTCCTCTGACATCATGTACTGTGAACTGCAAATGTTCAAGAGCAGCAAATACTTTCATGTACAATTTTGAGGTAATTGTACTTCACTTGAGTATTAACTTTATGTTTCTATTGTATTTATTTGTTTACATTGATTGTGATGTATTGTTTTGTAGATATAATCAAAACTAAGTCTGTGTACAGTACATAAATATTTTCCATGTGCAAAGTGTCATAATAAAACTTAATGTACAATATGCATGTATGTCACTGTTTACATATGTAAGTGTAGTATAAATATACTAAATATGTATGAATAATGTATTATATATGTAAAGTATTATTCAAATAATATATATACATTGATAATTGACTTTCCATAAAAGCTAGATATGTATATTATATAGGTTTCATAATAACATTGTGCAACACAACTGCAGTGGTTTTTAAATGTGCTGTATAAATAAACTTGACTTCTCAAATTAAAGTTGATTATATGTTTTTGAAAGTTTGTCAGAGGGATCGAGCAGAAAATATATAAAATGTGATTTCAGTGTGTGTGTTCACACGTTGAGAGATTTAAGCATTTGTTTGGTTATAATCGTAATTTTCAGGACTATCACAGAAGATTTTTAAAGTATTTAAATAGTTTTTATTTTTGCTAAACACCACGTCCATAAATGTAAATTCACAAAAACAAAAGCTCTGTTTATATATTTTCAGTAAATATGAAATGATGCACTTCGGAAGTTGTATTAAAACCTCTTTCAACTCAAAAGCTGCTTGTTTTCATCTTCCTTAACTATTGATAGCTTTAATTTAATTTGAATACACTTATTAATATACCTGTGCTACCTCTAGATCTAAATGTGCCAATGAAGTTGTTTCAAAAATGTAAATCTTGATGATACAAATACTAACAACACAATTCTAGCGTTACACATAACAGACAGTGCAACACAACAGATCATACAGCTTTACTTTACATCATGGAATTCTGGGAAAGGTTCATGGGAATAACCAGAAATGTTTCTATAAATGAAACCCCAGGACAGTGAATATAAAGTCAGTACAATTTAATGACCTTGTTTATTTGACAGAAATATTCCTGTAATGAGCCATAAAGTCTCATTTATTACAGCACACAATGTGACCAATAACATTATAAATACAGCAACAGCATGACATCAGTGTGTTAAAGTCAGTGAAAACTCTGGGTGTAGTTGTGCGGGAACAGAGACGCATTAAAGGCTGAGTATTGTAGCTGGAAGCCTCCGGCTGTGACTGAAGCGTCAGACAGGAACTTCAGCGTCATCACGTTTCCTGTGAAACAGAAAAATATCAAATCCGTGAGTCGGATGTCGACGGAAAATATTTTACCTGTCGTCAAATGGAAATATTTGATGTCGACTTCTCACCTGTGCTGATGATGTCATCAGGTAAATATTCCCCACAGAACCTGAGAGGAAACAGACGAAACGGGGACGATAACGTTAAACTTGTCACAACTTCTGAAACAACAACAGCAAATCAATTGTTTTTATAGTTTCTCAAACGTGAGGATAAGATGATTTTCTTTATCTTGCATCCCTGTAATCTGAATATCTTTACGGTTTTTAATTGGTGCTTGGACAACACCAGACACCTGAAGATGTCACTTTGGGTTTTAGTAACTTTTGATGGTCATTTTCAGATTTATTACTTGATAAATTGAAAAAGAAGTTGTTGCTTTCAGACACAAACTCCGGAGAATGTCCACAAATCTTTCTCCAGACTTTCACGTATGGGGAACGCAGCAGGAGATTGTCCGGGTCAGACGAGTTCATCCCAAACCTTAAATCAGAGGGACATTCATCTGACAAAGCATCAGGATCTGTGTTTTTAATCATCTCACCTCCCGACAAAGCCTGAGACGTCGTCGTAGCTGTCGAACGCCTCCAGATAATCGGCCATGCAGGCCGTGTCGTCCTCCACGTCGAACTCCAGGAAGCGGAGGTGGATCCTCTGGCCCAGGCGGACTCGGATGTGCCAGTAGCAGATCTGCTCGTCCTCGTACTCCTCGGGGAAACCGGGGGAATGAATGACCTTCTCTTGTTCTGTCAGCACTCCGCCACACTCCTTCGCTGTGAGACACGACAGGTTCATCTCTAATACATGTTTTAATGCTCAGTTTGAACTTAAATCCACACAGATGCAGATTTTTATTTGGATCTGAACCAAATTTCACACAAAATCCATGAACCATTCAGGTCAAAGAAAGATTTGATGAAAACAAACCTGTCAGCATCTTGACTTTCTAGTCTTTACTTGCAGACATTGAACAAAAAGACCATAAAAAACATTTATACTCTTTTTTTTATATACACCCAGTGCACTGTAATTAACCAACCACACATTTCACATCACTGCAGTAACACGACTCCTGTCAACTGAGGACGTGGATAAACTCGTTCTCGGGCGAAACGATTCCCCACGATGCTTTTCTGGAATCAGCTGGTGGGATCAGGCAGTATTTTGGTTTGGGGGTCTGTGTCTTGCGTGTGAGCGCTGAATGAATTCAGAGCAACAGAAGAAGGAAATCAAACACACATGTGGAGGCCGGTGACAATGGCATCAAAAGCTTTTCCAGCAGACGTCCTGGAGGGATGTGAGCTTTTCTCTACTGTAGATCGTTACAACAGTGAGTTTCCAGTCCATCCATCACTGGGCCATGTTTTATTTAGACGGAGAAATGGCTCCAGAGCTGATGAACGGATGCACAGGACTCGTTTACACAGCAGAGGATTACACGTGATAAAATAATGTAGTTCTATGAAACAGCTGCTCCTCCTCTAAAC